>NC_021167.2:26814687-26994377 GCF_000331145.2 Cicer arietinum
TATATATATATATATATATATATATATA
This sequence comes from Cicer arietinum, assembly GCF_000331145.2. Taxonomy (NCBI): domain Eukaryota; kingdom Viridiplantae; phylum Streptophyta; class Magnoliopsida; order Fabales; family Fabaceae; genus Cicer; species Cicer arietinum. The sequence goes on from NC_021167.2 coordinate 26,814,716, forward strand.
TATATATATATTTGTTAAATCAATATAGATCATGCCATTATCTCAATTAAAAAGTTTCTACTTAAAAATAGTGAACTTAAAGAAGTTAAACTTCTACTTAAGTATGAAGTATTTATAAACTACACGTGTCACTTCCCCACCCTAGCATGTGTCTTGCAATTTTCCTTTATTCTCTCATAGATTCATACCATATATTATATGTGATCCTTAATTTATACTAGCTGAAAGGACAATACGAGCTTTTTGCATGTTCCATCAAAACAGGAAAACAATTTACTTATTGTACAAGAAAACTTGTTCTATCCAATCCTAAAGCCATGCTTTTCTGTGACAAGACATTGTAATTGAGTTTCGAGGAAACAACCTTTGAATTTTAGTATTTGTCCTTCAGCTCCAATTACCTAGGATTCTTATTCCCTATCAGATCATGCATGATTGTCCTCTTGCTAGTTTTTGGCTTTTTTCTTATCCATTTCATTGGATAATTTGTGTGAGTTTCCACAAATATATTCACTCCAGTATATATGGAGACTTAAAATTAATTAAATAAAATCTTTTTAGTAGAATTATAAAAATAAAAAAATGGATATTTTCAAATATTTTATTATTTATTAAATAAATATAATCAATTCCATGTAACATGTGATTTCAATTAATAATAAAGTCAATATTTCTTGAAAAATATTAATTTTAGATAAAATAAATTTCATTTTAGTTTTGAATTGTGTATCATATAAAACCTTTTTAATAAGTAACAAAATCTACTATTTTTTTTTTTAATGTAAAGTGATTACCTTAGTGATTTTACTCTTGAGTCGATTTTGTGCACAAAAGTGTATATAATAGAGCAAAATATTGTGATCCATATGGTGATTCCCATATTTGGTTTATAAAATAAATTAAGAAAAATTAAAGAGAGTAAAAAATACGGTGATTTTTAATTGTTTGATTAGATAGAAAGTGGAAAAAAAAACATAAAGTTTTTTATTTATTTGATTGTATAGAAAATAAGAGAAAAAAAGTGATAGATTTTTAAAATGACGAAAAACAATTCAATATGAAAAAGAAGAAAAGTATAGATAAAATTGAAAATGGAAAAAGAGAAAGTGTTCAATTTCTTTTTAAAATGGAGAAAATTAATCTTTGTAGGACAAGTTGCTACACATATTTCTATCTCTCACTTTTTATTAATACCAAACAATATAATTATTTTTGAATAGCTTGCTTTCTTTTTTTTTTCCTTTGATTCACTTTTTTTCTTACCTTTGATTCACTTTTTTCTTACCTTTTTCTACTCTACACGTACTGTAATAAGACTTTGATTTCCTTCATAGTAATATCACGCGATTACACGCTTTAGTTAATAATATTGATGGTTAATTTTAAATTAGACAATTTAAATTATACATGTATTAAGATAATTTTAACGGTTAATTATAGTCTATTTCTAATTGGCCATCAACTTAGTATGCATATACATTCTTTTTTTTTCTTCTTGTATGCATTAATTGACTCATGTTTATTTTTATTCGCTAAAATATTACTTTTTTTAAATATGTTTACATTTTACAGTGCCAAAAACAATGAATTATGTTCATAGTATTTAATAATTATAGTATAATGATCAATCTAAAAAAATAATTTATAAGTTAATAGATTAAAATGCATAATTAGTCTCTAAAAATGGAGAAAATATTTTAAATAATGTATGTTTTGTTGGATTTGTAAGAAGGGAAAATAGAGGAGCAAATTTTTTTATAGATCTCTATTGAAAGAAACATAAAATCTAAAATAACTTCTAAATCATTAAAAAAATTATCTATAAATTTAATTAAAATATATTTTCTTCCCATCTATTCCTCTCTTTTAAACTAAAAATGTTTTTATTTTATTCTCTCATCTACCGTCTTCTTTAAAAAAAACTCTTAACTTCTCTCCCCTTACCTTAAGTATTACAATATAATAATTTAAACTTATCTATTTTAGTCTCAAAATATTGTACAATTAGGAGATCTTTTTTATCAACCTATGATTTTTTAAAATTTATTTTTCTACCAAAACTTATTTATTAGAGAGTTATGAAGTACCACTTCCAATCTCCAAATAATGTAATCTAAATTTTTTCCATAAGAAAATATAATTTAAATTATATTGTGATGTGTTGATAAATTGTGATAATTTTATATTGATAGGCATTTTTTTTAATCTCTTAAACTAAAATAAAATTATTACAATTAATTATTTTAATTAGTTATTAAATAAAATTATCTTTACTTTTTTAATAAATATTTAATTATATACAATCCATAAATGTAAAAGTGAATGGTAATTTTATTATTTTTTGTTGAATTAATATTTTTAATTAAAATAATTTTTGAAATTTCTTAAATTAAATTCAATTATACTAGTCTCTCCAATTGCACATGAGAATAAGAGTCCATTTTAAAAAAATATGATAATTAGAAGAAAAAAAATCTAAAAACTACTTCAAATAAAGTTTTTTTTTTTGTCTATAGATGAAATGAATAATACTACCATAAACTTGCGATATTTAAATGCGATTTCATGATATAAAGTTCAACTTATTAATATTTATATTTTGTTAGCTAGAACTTAAAGAGAATAAAAATGTGTTTTAGTAGTTTCTCAAAAAAAAAAAAAATTAAAATTGTATTTTTTTAAAAAAGAGTTTCACTATAATAGATTAATACAAAAACAATTCACACTTTTCTTTAAAATATTTTAAAAAATATTTAAATTAACTATTTTAAATATTTTATTTTATATTTAAAAAAAATCTCACACCTAATATATATATAAATTTATTTTATATATATGATCATTATAAATAACTTTTGTACTAAATCAGCATATATATTTCATTTTTAACAAAACTATCTTTAAAATCATCTTTAAAAAAATTGAGATCTCCCATAAAACTTTTTATATTGACCACAACAATTGCACTTTATATTTATTTATTGATTTACTATAATTTATTTTACAAAATAGCAAAGTAAGTGCGTTATTAACGACATCGTATCATCTTAAAGCAACCACCGGCTTCCCTCGAGCCCTAATTCATCACACGCGCCGCCGTCATTCACTTACTCCGGTCGGTACCATGGTCCGCCGCAAACGGGAAAATCTTCCACCGGAAAATTCAAACCGTAGTTATCCGTCAAAGCGTAGAAGACATTCTACGGGGTCAGAATCACTTGTGTCTTCTTCTAGGAAATGGGTTTTCTCTTCTGAAGATTGTTCTGATTGCACGGGTCAGAATCACGAGAAATCTATTTGCTTTTTTATATTTAATTTACTTTTAAGTTCTATTTCACTCTTAAATTTTGCATTTAAATGTTATCCAAAATAAATGTTGTGCTGAAAAGTTATTAGGTTTTGAGTTTTAAGCATTAAGTGTTATATTTTTCTGGTTGAGACTTGAGATTGTTACCTAATGTAAGGAATCTAAATGGAGAATTTAATAACTGAAAAATGTTTTTTAGTATGAAAATTTATTAGAAAAAGTAAGATTGTGATGGTTATAATGTAATTCAGGGAGGATAGATAGTTAGGGAAATTCTACTTAATAGGCGGTCCTCCTTAAAAATCATCCGAAATTCTATAGAAGATCGCAACATTCTTCAGAAGTATAATTTAACGACTCTTTGTCTTTAGGTTAAGACGGTGACTTGATTGGTGTCGACAAGTTGAGTTTTGAGAGATACATTTGTTTTTTCCGATTTTTTCAAACTGACATCACTAGAAAGACTGTTAATTTGTACTTTTGAACAGTCGTTAGTACTTAGTATGTCAAGTGACTTTTAAGCAATAGTTGACAGTGGACCACCTATAATGATGTTCCACTATAGAATTTTCCTAGATAGTTATTATTGAAAGAAATTTATATGTAATCCATCATATATGGTCATGTATTTTCTTTTTTCTTGCTCACTAGTAACTATGGTAACAAATCTTTGGTACTAAGTAGCATTATTGCAAGGATTTTAAAATGAGGTTGTGTTGATATTGTTAATATTGCATGAATTGCGGTTAAATGTGGCTGAATTTGTGGTTGTGATGCAATTGTGTAGATGTTTTGAAGTCATGGCCACAATTAAGATTGTGGACTATTTTTTAAAACCTTGCATTGTTGTTAATTACCAGATGCCATTCTACATATTCATGTACACTCGGTTTGGTGCCTTCTCCCAAACTGCCAGTTAGTTATAATGATATTTATTTAACAATTAAAATAAAAGTGGCATGAATGTGAAGAATGATGGAATTTGATTGCTCATAGGTAGTGGTTTGTTTCCATCAACGAACTGACTGTGATGAAGATGGCTAAAGAATACTCCGTAGTTTGGAGCTAGTGATGAAGTATTTGTCATTTAGACTTTAGAGTAAATTGTGTTTATGTCATATTTACTATTCTGAACCCTTTCCCTGTCTTGCAGATACAATTGTAGTTGTTTCATACAATATACTTGGTGTTGAAAATGCGTCAAATCATCTGGATTTGTATTCTAATATTCCACGACGTTTCTTGGAGTGGGGCAGACGCAAGAGACTCATACTTGAAGAGATTGATAGCTATAATGCAAACATACTCTGTTTCCAGGTAGTTTTATAATATTTCCCTGTGCTTTTTGCTGCATAATACTGCTTATTATGTTGTTACAATTTTACAAAGTTACATTCATCATTTATGCATCTGTAGTGAACCTTGAAAGGTTGAAAAAGAAGAATTGAACATAGTTTTTTGTATTTAGCTACAACTCTTGGTTACTTGTATTCATGTAACAAAGGGGATTGGAATATGTGGTATTTTTTTACTGTGTTTCGTCATGGGTTTTGTTGAGATATACAAGTTATGCATTTATGCTAATGTTATTATACCAGATGGCACAAACATCTAAGTTTTTCCGAATTTAGTATTTAATCACTGCTTGAAATTGGAAGCTAATTTCAAGCATCCTACAATTAAATTGTCAATAATTGATTTCTTTAAAATCCTATGTCTGCAGGAGGTTGATCATTTTGATGATTTGGATGATCTTTTTAAGAACAATGGCTTTAAAAGTGTTTACAAAGTAAGTTATATATACATATTTGAATGGCCATATAAGTTTTTTATGTCCAAACATCTAATCGATTTTCCTTACCTGGGTTATGAATTCCAATCTTCGCAGGGTCGCACAGGAGAAGCAAATGATGGATGTGCTATATTTTGGAAAGACAAATTGTGGGTTTCCATTACCTCTAAATCGTTTAGATAATTAGGCTTTTGTATCTAATATTTCCACCGAAGCATTCCTGGATACAAAGGAATGCGAATTGTTCAAAGATTTGCAAATCGTAGAACATAGCAATGGATAAAATACATTTCCAAATTTGGCCTAAATTCAGTATATTTAAAACTTTGAATACAGATTCAGTCTTTTGCATCAAGAAGATATAGAGTTCCAGAAATTTGGTCTGCGTAACAATGTTGCTCAGCTTTGTGTTTTGGAGGTATATAGGGTTTGTTTTTATTTTTCTAATTTGTTTCCTACCTGTGTTTTATACTTGTTCTGTTGTCTTTTATTAGATATATATTTAATAATTTATGATCTCTTATTCAATACTTTACCCTTGCTTAAATTCTGTTTACCAAGTACTGTTCAATATACTACAATATATATATATATATATGTTCTTGTGGCATTAGACCAATTATCTTATGTTTTATTTTTATATCTTATTACCCTTCATTGCATCATTTGTTTACAGGTAAACCATGATAATCCAGAATCTGACACAAGTAAACTAACAACAGAGTAAGTTTTATGTTGTCTAAGCTGGGTAATGTGAACACAATTTCTCCGTTGTCTTCAACATATTTCTTTATGTAATATTTGGGATGTTTATATTCAAATAGGGTTAGTATTGTATATTTAATTATTGCATACCGATGTGCAACTATTTACTATAATTTCTTACACTTCTGGTAACGTTCATTTTATCACTAATCATTAGCAGCAAAGGTGTTTGGAAGTGAAGTTTTTTGAAATAATAGTATATACACTCATGCATGCGCACATATGCTGCTGATACAAACATGAAGCCTATTTCATGACCATGGAGTTTTCATTTTTTTTTGCTTAGTAACTAATTTCATCTAAATCTGTAGGGAACAGTCCACCAGAAAAAAAAGATTCCTTATAGGAAATACACATGTGCTGTTCAACCCTAACCGTGGTGACATCAAACTTGGCCAGGTACTTATTCTTTTGACTAGCTAAGTAGCTTTATAATTGTTGTATTAGTAGCCATTTATGTTTGTGCATGATTTTTTTATGCTTAAGTTTTAAATGTTCTTTTCTGGTCTGAGGGATTGGTGCAAACCATTTTGCCTCACTCAAATAATTTGACTATCTATAGTTAATTAAGTTGTCTAATATATTTCACTGATGCTTGTAACTTGGTACATTACATTAAGTTGTCAAATCTATTTCATTGATGCTTGTAACTTGGTACATGACATAATGGACAGATCAGACTTTTAATTGATCAAGCTTACAAGTTATCACAAGAATGGGGCAACATCCCTGTTATTTTAGCCGGGGATTTAAATAGTGTTCCACAGGTATGGTCATTCTTTGTATTAAGAAGTCGATCAATGTTAGATTTCTTTTTTTTTTGTATAGTGTGCTGTTACTTCATTGCTTCTATTTTTTCCATTCTCGTGTTGGCAGAGTGCAATATATGAATTTCTGTCTTCATCAAAGGTGAGTTCGGCTTCTCCTAGTCATGGTATATTCACAAACCTTTAAGCTTGATTTTTTGTGTTGTATACTAGAGAAATTTGAGTATATGGACAAAGTCTCAAAGCTTGAGGAAGCAACTTATTCGTGTTTCGATTATAGGTAGTAAGGAGAACAAAAAGGACATATTTCCTCCTCTATTCCTTCTAAAAGAAGAGTTTGTGTTCCCCCATAGATTGGAATGGAATAGAGGAACTCAAATGCAATACAGTTGTGTTCCTTTCTAGCTTATCCCTCCTTATTCCATTAATGGAAAAACATCCCAACACATTTAAGGGTGGATTTTGTTGTTTGGGTGGAGGGGACCATCGATAAGTTTATCATATTTATTAAGTTAGTGCAACACTTATTGCAGTTAGACATCCGGTTACATGATCGCAGAAATATGTCGGGACAGCTTGAAATCCGGCCCAATGACAGAGTCTTCAGATCAAAGATTGGTGATGATGCTAGGTTGTTTTCGAGTATCTACAAAGTTTTTATTTTCACTTGCTATATAGTTTGTATCATGTATGCCATTGGCTTCACTTCCATCCCCCCTCCTTAAAAACATGGCAAATTATCAATTATTTACCAAGACTTCTGATTATTTGTTAACATGAAAAAAGTGCTATTTTTGTGCTATGAATGAAAATTATAATAGTTTCCATCACCATCATCATTTTTCCAATTTTAAAGAAAGGGATTGTAATCATTGCTTACTTTTTTACATGTTTGGTATTCTATGATAATTATTTGGTGTATATCTGGTGCAGCATTTCAATGTCTGTTTCAAGGCAATTGCTACACAAATGGAGCGCGGAAGAACTAATCCTTGCAACTGGCGCAAAAGGAGTCACTCGTCTTAAGCATCAACTCAAGCTTCGCAGTGCTTATAGTGGTGTTCCTGTATGATGTTTGACTTTACCAACTTTATTTCTTAGTTTAATCCACTTCAATATAATAATTACAATATTAATCTATTGCTGCAACTTTCATTTTTTTATGCTTAAGATGAAAAGTTTATCCCTGGAAACAACTTGGAATTTTTTTAATGGGAGATTAAGACAATGGTGATATTTCCCACTTCATATAACAGGGAAAGCATAGAACAAGAGATGATATAGGGGAGCCCTTGGCAACATCATACCACTCTAAGTTCATGGGAACTGTTGATTATATCTGGTAGTTAAACCATTCCATACTGTGCACCAAAATTATTTGCATTTACAAAAATTCGTTACTGATGTCAGTGTTAAGCAGGCATTCCGAGGACCTTATCCCAATCAGAGTTCTTGAAACCTTGCCTGTCGATGTTCTTAGAAGAACTCGAGGACTCCCTAACGAGGTACTCTACTAAAAACCTGGCTTCGTATGTATGCTTATGTATTTTGTTCCTTATCGAATTATCAATAATATCTTTTATGATTCTTTTGTGCCTTGCAGAAATGGGGAAGTGATCACCTCGCTGTTGTATGCGAATTGGCCTTTGCAAAAAGTGCTGAATCTTCTCATTCTTCTGACCTTCCTTAGAGTATATGTATAAAATCAGAGCCTTAAGCTGATTGACAAGTATGGAGACTGAGGAGAGTCAAAGCATTTTCATTTTCCCGCATCAAAGATCAAACTTTCTATGCCTTTCTTTCACTGCTCATGTGCTCATTCCTTCATCATGAGATCAAACTTTGAATTGCTCCCGATAATTTGAAATGAACATCATGTTGCAACCGGACACTGCAAACTGCAAACTCTCCTTCCTAGATCAGATGTTGCTTCGAAAGTGCTTTAAATTCGTCGAGAATTTTTTCACATGCCAGGTAACAACCTGTTGTGAAGTTCAAAGAACAGTTGGTATATATCCAAAATATTCAGAGACTAATTATGTATCATTATGATTAATCTTTTGTAAGATTTTCTCAACAATTGCTGCACCTTTAGGTGTAGGAACTGTATTCTCCAAAAGCTATTTCAATTATTTATCAATCAATCCTGATATAGCATGGAAACAATATTTTTTATTTTGTAAATATTTATTGGTTTTAAAGGTTAGTAACATAATTCTCTTGGCATTTTCTTTTGAGCACAACTTTTTTAAACGTTATCCTTTGTTTGGTTCAACTTTGTAATTGTAGCTACCGGTTTTACTGGGAAATCATGCTTACATGAAAAGGGAAAATACACTAATTTTTTGTTTGTGGGGAACATATCTTCCTTGTTCTTGTCATGCTTTTCCTTTTACCTTTGATTTATTAACATTTTCTTTTTCTTTTCTTTTCCATTCATCTGCAGTAACCAAAACTAAACAAATCAAAGTTTTTTAAAGTGAAAAAAAAGGACATTACAATATCTCTTAAAGACAAAGATGAAACATGCAAAATCTCATCTTTACAATTTTACATTCCAAAATTTAAAAATTCAACATGTCAATAGAAAAACTAGAGAACAAATCCTGAACAGATAACTATACTCATTTTGTTGCCATCTACATGCTTTGTAATTGTAGTTACCAATTTTACTCTAACACATTAGCATAAGTCTTTTCTCATTGGAGTTGTGACCAATAATTTTAGTACATAATTCCTCGTAAAAATTTAGCGCATTTGTACATATCTAAAAAAATGACGGAAAAGTACGAAGTAGTAGAGAACCAAAAGGGAAGATTTTTTTCTCAAAATGGCAACATACAAAATAATTATTAATCGGACTTTACTTAAATTATCAATGTTTTGTTGTCTTGTCCCTTAAAAATGGAGTCAAGACCAAAACAATATCACCAAAACAATATCGATGCAAAATTTAATTGCAATCCCAATTTAGAGTTTCATCAATCCAACCTAGTCAAAATATAAATAAAAACATTACCTAGAGTCAAAATATAAATAAAAACATTTATGCAAGGCAAAAAGTTGATCAATTCACGTACCGTTTTAATTTAACTCTCATGCAAAAAGGTTTGACACAAATCATTTATGTTTCTGATCAAGTGGCTAGAGTTGCATGCAAAAAGGGTCAACAAGAAGCATAGAGAAGAGATACATAAACATATTAAGAACATTCAAACCTTAGAAGACATATACTATGCAGTTTTCACTCCTTCCTTTTCTGCAGAAAGTCTTTACTTTGCAGTGTGGAGAAGAAATGAGGTCCATAGAGAGACAATTGTAACAAAATTAATTTTGATTTAAAATTGAGTTAAATATAAAATAATTTGTATTTATATACATTCAAAAAAAATTATTATAAAATTTACAATCTAGACTCAAAAATTATAGATAATAACTTCAAATTAAAATTAATTCTAAAAACAAAATTAATTATACTAGAGAACAATTAAATATATCGAATTTAATTTTACACGTCCACAGTTAATTTTAGTTGCTCCAACCGTAAAACCAAACATTAGTTAAGATAACAAAAAATAATACATTACTCCATCGATTTAAGGGTGAATAATTCATTTGTAAAACAAGTTTCTTTCAAAATAAATAAACTTTACAATTTTGAATATAAATATTAATTATTTTTTTTCAATCGACTTTATAAATATCACTTACATTATTTTTAATTTAATATTTTATTTTACATTTATGACAACAATTAATATTCTTATACTACTATTTACTTAGAATAATTTAATATATAAATATTATAATTTCTCTTTCGTTTATATATTTTTTAATACATATAAAATAATATATTAATCATTCGATATAAGAAGGAGAGAATAATTAGTATTCACCCTCATGGAAAATAGTTGTTATTTATGTATAAATAATTTAAGATTAACTTTAAATAAGAGGCTATTTTAATAGTTTGTTGGAAAAACATTTTTTTATAACTTATTAGTATTATTTAGAAGAAAATAAAGTGATTTTCTCACTAACAAAATCAGTTTTCTTTTTTTTAAGTATAACAAACGAACCACTAATTATATATTTCTTTGATCTCATTTTCTTGTCTCCTCTCCGTCCTCACCACTGCTCCTGCGGCGGTAGCTACCGGCGCCACCACCGTCCACCTCGCGGCCTACTCCCTCTTCTCCCTGCATTATCGGGCCACCAGCAGCCACCGGTCACCGCAACTCTCACTCTTCTCTACAAGGTAATGGATTTTGAATTTAGGGTTTTTTTATTTTAGGTGATTTTAGGTCATGGAAATTCTGATTGTTTTCTGATTATTGGCCGTTTGTGCCAGAAAAACACAAGCTGGAATCGAACTAAACTCAATTGGCCGGAAAAAGCAAAACCTAACCGGAAATCTAAGCCGGAGTTAGTCGTCGGCCGTCAAAATGGCAAAGGCAAGGGACAGAACTGAGGATTTCAAAGATGCCGTACGCCAAAGTGCTCGCTCTTTAGGGTACGATGAGGTATATATGGTTCTTCCTAATTATTCAAATCAGTCTTTTTCCCTCAATTAAAAATTCTATCTTTCTTTAGGTCAAAGTTTATATAGGATTTGCTTATAATTTGCTTCAATATCATAAACCTTGAAAATAGAACATTTAGGATTGCTGTCTGTTGCTGGTTTGATCTTTGAATCTTCTGTAATCTGCCTCAGTATGTGTGTTCTGTAATTTGTATTTTTTTATGTGTTGTGTTGTCAATTTGTAGCACTGACACTTCTAATTGAAGGTGTGTCATGATGTCTACCATGTGTCATTGTCCAACACCGACATGACACGAGACATTGATTACATTCAATTACTCCCTCCGTCCCATAATAATTGAGTTATTTGATCATTTATATATATTAAGAAAAGTGTGTAAATGAAAGAGAGAACATTACTTTTATCAAATCATCCTTGTTAGATATTAGTGCATTATCAATGACATAAATGCATAGTGAAAGATATTGCATTGGAAGTAATGCAAGTAGTATTAATTAAAATGTACAATTGAAAAAAGTCCATTGGAAATTGAAATGGTCATTTGTTTTGGGATAATTTTTTTTACAAATGGGTCACTTATTGTGGGATAGAGAGAGTAATTTATTTTCTCAAATTATTATTGGTGCCAATGTGTCATTTTGTGTCCAGTTGTGTCTATATTTGTGCTTCATAGGTTGTCATTGCTCTGCAGGCTAAATTGGCATCCATTTTGGCATCTTTCATTATTCATAAACCTCCACAAAGGTCTCCTTTCTCCAAAGCTGCATTTAAGACGGTACGCTTGGCATTGATATTTTAACTTCTAGTATTATGTTACTTTCGGTGTTGTGAATCGTGGATCGCGGAAAATAGCGGTTTGTTCAAATTATGCCACACTGCTATTTGACAACATTGGGTACTTTATGGGAAAATTAAATTAGCCATTGTACAATCAGCAACGGTTCTGTTTGTGCTGTGTGTAAAGTTGTATTATTGTTGTTTCATTAAGAAAAAAAAACAACTGTACTTTTAAATTATGTATATTTGATATTGCTTATCCTTGTTTGTTGTTAGTAGCTTGAGAGTATTGGAGAATTGGAGCTTTTTTTGTTAAGGCATAGAAAAGACTATACAGATCTGCACCGGACAACTGAAAAGGAGAGAGACAGCATTGAACATGAAGTAAGCCATGTGACTTCAGCTGATATGCTTGTTTTGAAAGTATTGCTGTATTTAATTAATTAATAATTAGAAAATAGTGATTGGTGTCACATTTCCTGTGTTAATCACTTTCATTATACCAGATTGGTTCTTGGTAATTGTTTGGAGTTTCACTTTTCATATATTACATCATTGTATTTTTGCCTCCCACATTGATGATTTACGAATTTCTTACTATGATGTAATACATACAACTTAAATTTGTTTTCTTAGCCAGCCTAGCAAATTGGCTTGTGAATTATTTTTTCTATTCATAGATGATAGATGTTACTAAGTTCTTCTTCTAAGGCCGGTATTAAGTTATGAGTTGACTGCTAGTGCTATTATTATTAGATCACATTGGTTCTCTTATTTTACTTCCATTGGAAGGGTTTCTCATAAACCAGTTAAAAGTGTCGTTAAGGTAGAGAACTGAACCAAGAATTCTCTTTCTTTATCAGCAATGAAATCACTGTTCGAGATCCAGGATTCTATTTTATCATCAATCCAATCACTATTCACGTTTTTTCTTTTTCTTAGCATGGAATAGATCTCTTGTATGACTTAAATGTCTCTATTTCTCAAAAAAGAGATTCGATTCATGGGATTTGGTGTAATACTTGAAATTTTGCATACTTGGTTTAGCATCTACTGTTGACATCAATGCTAGCTCAGGACAATGTACAAAGAGAACTTTATGTAAGCATGTTAAGAAATTTGACTTGTGAAACCTATTTAGTATTTCCTTTACATTTCTAATTAGTAAATAAATTTTATCTCTTGTCTTGCATCAATACAATTTTCTGTTATTGACTTGTTTGCAACCTCACCTTTCTATATGTCTTTCCTTCAAGCCTTCTCTCTTTATGGAGCTAATAGGATTGTGATTCCTTAATTGTATGTATAAACTAGTTAAACATCTTACATGTTGTACCGAGTTTTGCTTATGGTTTACTATTATTTTGTAATTTATTTGGTGCAGGTTAGTGCTTTTATTAAAACTTGCCAGGAACAAATTGATGTTCTTAAGAATAGTATAAATCATGAAGAAGAAAGCTCAAAAGGTTGGCTTGGCATTACAACTGCGAAGGCTAATGCCGACACCATCGCCCACAAACATGGGGTGGTATGGACTTGTGCTTATTATTTTTTTCAATTATCAATTCATTAGTTACTTATTTTCCACATGGTGTTACCAACAGGACCTTACATAAACATTTTCTTAACAGTCTAGATTTCTCATCCCTTCCCCTGGGGTAAAACACTTGCTACGATACTATCAAGATTTATGCTCAGCAAGTGCTTTTATAAAGTTTCTCTTTTGGATTCCCAATTACAGAAAATTAGAGTTTGAGTAAGTGAGGAGTGTAGTGAGTGCAATCAGAAAGAAAAGTGCTTTCTGTTATGAAAGTATGCTGAGTTAGTGAGTAATTCTGGTACACCTCAGAATATACAGTGAGGCTTTATATAGGCATGAAGCTTGAAGAGGCTTAAGGTATCTGCTAGCTAACTCAGCATATACAATTATAACAGCTAAAATCTACTCTGACTACCTGATACAACAGCTAACTGACGCTATACATAAATAGCAACTGTACAAGTGAAACTGTATATTATTCTCCCTTCGTCTCACAATGAGTGTCGTTTAAGGTTTTTGCACACATATTAAGAAATGCAATAATGAGATGAAAGAGAGAAGTAATTTTACCAAACTACCCATCTTAACTATTGGTTGGTTTTTCACAATTATCAATGTAAAATATAATAATGCTTTGGAAGTTGTGTATATATTAATCATTGAAGAGTAATATAGGAAAAAAATAATTAAAGTTGCATTGAAAATTGTGCATGACATTCATCTTGTGACAGTTTTTGTTGTTGCTAAAGTGACATTCATTGTGGGATAGAGGGAGTACATAAATACAAGGTGCTTATCTAGTTACTAACAGCCCCGTTCTTCAAACTTGGTGGTGGCTAGATTTCAATGCTGGTAAACGGATCGAACTCCATGTACTTGGTCTGTACATGTAAAATCAGACTATGAGACAATAGAAACTGCACTGGGATTGTTGTAAAGCAACATTGGAGTTACTGTAGGAACCTGTAGTTCGGTTAAGAGAGGTTGAACCCAAAGAATCTCGGCAGTAGTGCTCGTATTGCTTCAATACTTAGCTTTTGTACTGGAAAAGGCATCACCACATACAAGATTAGGGCTAAAAAGATGCAAGATCCATAAATTTATTTGTGATCACAGGCATTGCTGGTCCAATCTGCATCACAAAATGCCTGAATATAAAGAGATCCAGTAGATTTAGCTGGTTGCAATTATAAGCAATGTGAAATAGTCCCATTATAATGAGGAAAGATTATTTTAACTACATACTAGTCATTGCTGTCAAACTCTTGAGTTAACTCACGGAATGGTATGGTATGCGTTTATGATTTTAGTTATTAAAATCTTGTTTACTCGCCTAAGTAGACTTGCATAACTTGGTGTAGTCTGGTCATAGAGATGCTGAAACAGCATTAAGATGAAGAGGTAGAAGGAGACACAGAAGAAGTGCGAAACAGGATTGGATATGGAAACCAATACTCATTAAACACAACACCCTTAGATATTTGTGATCGTGTGATAAACCTAAATACGCTCCTGGGATCTGAAATCCATTTTATATTGATTGTAAGGTCTCAATAATGAAAAGCAAGCACGTCTCAGTAAGGTCTAAATTATCGCGAGTTTCAGGCCCAAGTAGAAGCTTCTAAAGTAGATACCATGTTAGAGTTTGAGAGAGTGAATAGTGTTTGAGAAAATGTGATGAGAGAAAAGTGCTCTGTCTCTGTCATGAAGCCTGAAGAGGCTTAAGTGCTAGTCACCAACACTAACTGAATATGTGCATAATCAGTTTCAACAATTAACAACAACTACTCTAACTACCTGATAACAAACACCTGTGCAATGGAAAGTATATATTACGATACTGATAAGTGAGGCATGTGTGTTATACTAATACTGAGTACTAATACATTCATGAACCAAGTACTATTTGCTTTTTGGGTGCTAATGTTTACTTAATCTTTTAGGTTCTAATTTTAAGTGAGAGACTCCATTCAGTTACATCACAGTTTGATCAGCTCAGAGCTGTACGCTTCCAGGATGCTATTAATAGAGCAATACCACGACGAAAACTTAATCGTGTAACCAAGAAAGATTCTACCGAAACCTCTAAATCAGGTGATGTGGAGCTAAGTGAACCTGATGAGTTGCGCAGTGAGCCTTTAAGAGTCCAGCAGCAACTTTTGGATGATGAAACACGCGCTCTTCAGGTGATAAAAATTGATTCCTCTCAAGTTTGAATACAACTTATTTTGTTATTAGGTACATCATTTATTTGTTTGAGGCTTCTAGATTCTCATAATAAGTAGCCCTTTGCTGATGTTCCTTTTCCTGTAGGTGGAATTGTCTAGTCTTCTAGATACGGTTCAAGAAACTGAAACCAAGATGGTGGAAATGTCTGCATTGAATCACCTGATGGCTACTCATGTTTTGCAACAAGCTCAACAAATTGAGCATCTGTATGACCAGGTTAGATAACATATCATATTCTTCACCCTTCTTTTCCTCCGCTTTTTTTTTTTTTGGTGTCGGTGTTAGTCTTTCATAGATAACTGGCCAATTTCTTATCATTCAAATGTGTACCATCAATTTGTTAGAAGCTTAATGGTTCTGCTACATTTTACAGGCTGTTGAAGCTACTAAGAATGTTGAGCTTGGTAACAAAGAACTCTCACAAGCCATTCAAAGGAATAGCAGCAGCAGAACATTTCTTTTACTATTTCTGTTTGTGCTCACCTTTTCCATCATTTTTCTTGATTGGTATAGTTAA
The DNA here is from genome assembly GCF_000331145.2 of Cicer arietinum. Classification (NCBI taxonomy): domain Eukaryota; kingdom Viridiplantae; phylum Streptophyta; class Magnoliopsida; order Fabales; family Fabaceae; genus Cicer; species Cicer arietinum. The sequence continues at coordinate 26,830,954 of NC_021167.2, forward strand.
ATTGTTTTCGTTTGATGCTATCACATTCACAGTGTATCTTCTTATAGCACATTCTCAATTTTCCTTATTACAGAAGATATATGCAATTGTGCATTTGTCCACTGCAAAAGACATATTTTTTTTCCTGATATTTACACTATAGAGGGAGAAATGTGATATAACAAACAATTTGAGTAATTAATTTTATGAAAGGAGTAATGATAAATTGATACAATAATTGGAGATGTTGAAAAGTTACTAACCTTTTGTACACTTGAATTTATGAAGGGCCTATTTTTGTAGTGAGGTATTATTTTGGGATTTTAACTATTTTTTTATGATAAACCCATTATGAATAATACGATTCATTTAAAAAGCATATAAAATAAAAGTAGAACTTGACATGGAAATAAATCTATTTTAGGTCACTAGCTATTTATTGTTGCTTCAAGACTGTTTAAAGTTAAAAAATATTTCAAAAAAAAAAAACTATATTAGAAACGATCACTATTTATTAGCCTAAAAACGGACAAAATATATTAACCTTTGAGTTTACTTATTTTCACTTGTTATTCATTTTCATTTCAGTAAAAACATATCTTCAGAAGAAAACCAAATAGTCTAGTGATTTAAATCATACATCTTAAGTGTGGAAAAAAAGTAAAAAAAAATAAATTTGAATCTAAGTCCATGTATAAGAAACATTAAATAGGGTTTACCATTTTTCTTGGACAATGGTAATTGAAAGGAGTGTTATGGGGTTTCTATAATGCATGCCCCCCCACCATTTACATTCACTTCTTGTATTATACCAACAAACCATATACTCCCACTGAAATCGCAGTTTTTATTTTTATTTTTTTATTTTATGTTTAAAGGCACTTGTTAATATGACACATTGTTTATAAACAATTTACTGATTTTTAACATATCATTTAATCTCAAATTAGTAATTGAAATTGACTATTACAAAAAAAAATGTGGACTTTTATTAATATCTCTTAAGACACTAGTTAGTAAGAGACCAATGATGCACTTGAAACTTATTAGGGTTTAAATCTTCATAAGAATTTTCGCACTTTTATATCCACCACTATTATATAGCTTATTAGTCCAACATTTATTTTAATACCAATAATTTTATATTTTTTTTGCTCTATATCTTACTGGGTCCACTTTTTTTTAATAGTTAATACTAATATGTTAATTTGTTAGTATTTGGTGGGGGATAAATATTGAATCTGAAACCACCTTTATCACTTTAACTACCAAATCAACTTAATTATATATCTTACTAGGTTCATTAACTTACACTTATTTCATTCACTCACACTCATTCACTTTTAAACATTTAACTATCTTATTTTTTTCTTTATTAATTTCCTTTGTAGGCATTTTCACTCTCCAAACAAATTTTTTACCCACTTTATCAAATATACTCTCTTTAGTTGTGCGTCAACACTTCCAACACAACATCAACCATTTTATGTTTCTTCCTCTTGCTATCAATGGTGAAATTAGTCTAATTTCTTTGAGGAAGTCAGATATATAAAAAAAAGTAAAAGATATCTTTAAAATTAATATATTAAATTTAATCATTGAGCAAAAAAAATTATAATAATATTTACTTATATGATATGTAAATTAAAACCGCAATAAAGAAAGTAAAACGGCAATAAATATTTAAAAAAATAGAGGTCAGTAATATTTTAAAGAGCCAAATTTATCTATTATATTAAATTTGTAATGACTAATAATTTCTTTTTTAATATAAATCGCTCAACTATTTGACTAGATATGTTAGGATCCCTAAACCCTAAAACTAAATATAGTTTGCTTATAGAATTTTGATGTAAAAAAACTGGGTTCGTTGGAGTGACTAATTTATTCCATCTTTTTTTTGTTAAAGCGAGTTGGCATGGACTCGCCAATACTGAAGGTAAAAAAAATAAGATCTCAATCCAAGATTGATCTTGGCAGTGATGAAGATCGATCTTGGTTTTGTTGAAACAACAATATCAATTTTATCAATATAAAATCTGATTGTAAAGCATAAAATAAATAGAGATAGAGATAGAGAGATCACACAAGGATATATCATGGTTCACCCAATCCGGGTTACGTCCAGTCCTTACAACCGTGAGATTTTTCACTAAGTGTTCAAACCAAGATCGTTCTTGGTTTTCATGGATCAATCTTGATCTTTACACAATTCCTACCCTTCTACCTAGAAAGGATTTCTTCAGTTCTACCTTACTGTTTTGGAAAGGCTTTAACAAGTTACCTTTCAAAACATGAAAGGATTTTTGCAATTTACTCAAGATTTGACAAAACAACCTTGAGTTACAAAGTGATGGATTTGAGACTATTTAGAATCTTGATATTTACTCAACTCTTGTTTGAGAAATATATTCTGTAAATAGACCTCAGTTGTAAATGATTACAACACAAAGATTAAAACAAAACAGCAAACTATAAGAACGATTTTGAGACACTTGAGTATGATAGAAAATATTGATCTTTTGCTTGGTGCTGATTGTTGTGTTTTGTTCTTCAACTTGCAGCTGCATTTATAGACTCCAAGAAGGCTTAGGACAGCTCATGTGTCCGTTGGAAAGGGACCAGCTGTCATAAAAGAGTTGTTGGATAAGTTCTGCCAAAAGCAAGATTGATGAGCTGCATCAGAAGATCGATCCAAGATTGATCTTCTGGTTTGTGATGAACTAGCCTTGTACTTCTGTGATTTGTGTCAGTATGTCAGCCTTGAGTACATGCTTTTCTGTTACGTGTGCAGGCTTTAGAATAGTTCAAATTAGTAGTGTACTTTGCTACTTGTAGCCTTGTACTTGCATTTGCTTTTCAAGAAGAATGATCTTTGTAATATGCCTTTATTGAAGCATGTCTTTGATTTTTCAAAATCTGGAACAAATGTGACTTGGATTGATCTTTTGTTGATTCTATATGAGAGTATAGGATGAATATTGTTTCCAGGATTGATTTTTTTCAAGGAAACAAATTATCCTTGTTTCTGCTATAAACGAAGATCGTTCTTCATTTTTCATCAATAAGTCAAGATCGATCTTCGTTTTCCAGAACTGCTTCAAGATCAATCTGCGTTTTCCAGAACTGCTTTCTTTGATCTGATTTGTGATGTTTGATTCCTATCTTGTTTTAACACACTCAAATGCACATGTTAAATATCAAAACACTTAGAATCATAATTAGAATTCTTAATTAACTTTTTGTTTGTTTTCATCAAAACATTAAATTGAGATTTTGTCTCAACAATCTCCCCCTTTTTGATGATGACAAACATGTTAATTTAGATTTTAATTTTGATTCTAATTTTAATCATAGAGAGCTTTAAAAGCTCCCCCTCAGAATATGCTTCAGATTTTTGAACCAACATAAAATCTAAACATAAAATCTAAAATAATTCTCCCCCTTTGTCAACACAAAAAGGTTTGGATTTTACAAAGGAAATGTATACTACACATTGAAAACAATGAGTAGACTCCAGTTTTTAGATGAAAAACTCCCCCTGAATTTTAAAGAATTAATATCCCCCTTAAAAAAAATCAGAATACAAGGAAAATGCCATTATGCTCTTTGTTATCTTTTACAAGAGACAACATTTTAATTTTGAACATGATAATAAGCGCATACATGGAAGCGAAATAAGATGATACATGTACCTTTGATTTGTTAATGTTTCCAAGGGTTATAGACACTCCAAATTTTTGTAATGAGATGAGGCATCATACTTTTCCATTCATGTGTATTGAGAATGCCTTGGTCATGTATCAATGTTCTTTCTTGATTGTTGGATGATGTTCCTACATCACAAGTTTGTAATGATTTTGGTACCCATATTTGTTTGGGTCCTTGGGAGTTAGCCTTGAAATCTGGTTTCATATTGTTAAATGATTTCTCAGAATGATCAATCTTAGACTGAGAAGAATCTCTTTTTGAAACTGGTTTAAAAAACTGGGCATTAGTTGTTTCTGATAAGCCTCCAGATCGATCTGAAGATCGTTCTTGCTTTTTCAGTTTTTCAGAAAAATCTGTTTTTACTGTCAAATGTTCTTCCCTTTTGAAGATTCTCCTATTCTTGTTTTTGTTATCCCTTTTTTTAAAGTAACATGCAAATTCTAAATGTCCAATTTTGTCACAATATGAGCATTTGATTTTGCATTTTTCTTCTCTTAGTTCAGGAACAAAGAAAGTTTCATACATTTTGGTTTTTTGAGTTTTGTCAAAACCGAGCCCAGCTTTATCAAAAATCCCTACTTGAGATCCCATGATTTTCTGAAATGTCTCAGTTGCCTTAATAAAATTTTTCAAATCATTTTTAAGAGTTTCAACTTCAGCCTTGAGAAGATCGTTCTTCGTTTGAGGTGAAGATTGATCTTGGTTTTCTGGTTTTTCAAATTCAAGATTTTTGAGCTGAGATTCTTTCAGATTTTGAATGATCTCTTTAAGTTTATCATTCATAGCCTGAATTTTCTCTTTCTCTTCTTTTTCTTTGTGAAATCTTTCTTTAAAAGAACTACATTTTTGAATGAGAAAGTTTGAATCATTTAATAAATTATCAAATTCGATTTCCATTTGTTTGCATATAAGACATGGTTCAGAATTTACCTCTGTTTCTTCAATATCTGCCATTAAACACAGATTGGCTTTTTCAGGTTTCTCTGTTTCTGATTCATCAGATTCATCCCAGGTTGCCATCATTGACTTCTTTTTGAAAGGAAATTTCTTTGGCACCTTTTTGTTTAATGGACATTCAGTTTTGTAATGTCCTTGTTTGTTGCAGCCAAAACAAATGATTTTGCTTTTATCTATTTCAGTTTTGAATTCCTTTTTATCTAGAAATCCCTTTTTGATTTGATCCCTTCTTATCAACATTCTTTGTATCTTTCTTGTAAGACGAACTATCTCTTTATCAACATCTTCTTGTTCGATTTCTTCTGAGTCCTCATCTGTTTGTACTGGTGTACTTTCTTGAGATGCTTTCAAAGCTATTGTTTTGACCTTTTTGATTGGTTTGTCTTCTTGTAGCAGCACTTCATGTGCTCGTAATGTTCCAATTAGTTCCTCCAGTCCGAGTACGTCAAGATTCTTGGCCTGACTTATGGCTGTCACCATTGGTCTCCATATTATTGGAAGATATCTCATGCTCTGTCTTGTACTGAGTATGCTTTCCCTAAAGAGCGCATTTCATTTACAATGGTTGTGAATCTTGAGTACATCTCATCAATGGTTTCTCCTTCATTCATTTCAAAGAGTTCAAACTTTCTTATGCCTATATCAATCCTTGTTTCTTTTACATGGCTTGTTCCTTCGTGATGAGTTTGTAATGTGTCCCATACTTCTTTAGCAGTTTTGCATTCATCAACTCTTTCGCATTCTTCTCTGCTCAAAGCGCACGATAAGAATAAATGAGCTTTAGAGTTTAGGAGTACCTTAGATTTTTCTTCTGTTGTCCAATCTGCTTCTTTCTTTTCAGCAGAGGTTGAATCATTTTGGTCGACTCTTGGTACGAAATCTCCATCTGTAATGATGCGCCACATTCCTGTATCTTGAGATTTCAGAAACAACTGCATTTTTCTTTTCCAGAAATAGTAGTCTATGCCACCAAAGTAAGGTGGTCTATATGATGACCCTCCTTCAACAATGTACATATCTTTTGACATTTTTCTAGATCTTTTCTCTAACACTTGTTAGGTGTTGAACTTTTGAGACCGAGCTCTGATGCCAATTGAAGGTAAAAAAAATAAGATCTCAAAATCAATTGAAGATCGATCTTGGTTTTGTTGAAACAACAATATCAATTTTATCAATATAAAATCTGATTGTAAAGCATAAAATAAATAGAGATAGAGAGATCACACAAGGATATATCCTGGTTCACCCAATCCGGGTTACGTCCAGTCCTTACAACCGTGAGATTTTTCACTAAGTGTTCAAACCAAGATCGTTCTTGGTTTTCATGGATCAATCTTGATCTTTACACAATTCCTACCCTTCTACCTATAAAGGATTTCTTCAGTTCTACCTTACTGTTTTGGAAAGGCTTTAACAAGTTACCTTTCAAAACATGAAAGGATTTTTGCAATTTACTCAAGATTTGACAACACAACCTTCAGTTACAAAGTGATGGATTTGAGACTATTTAGAATCTTGATATTTACTCAACTCTTGTTTGAGAAATATATTCTGTAAATAGACCTCAGTTGTAAATGATTACAACACAAAGATTAAAACAAAACAACAAACTATAAGAACAATTTTGAGACACTTGAGTATGATAGAAAATATTGATCTTTTGCTTGGTGCTGATTGTTGTGTTTTGTTCTTCAACTTGCAGCTGCATTTATAAACTCCAAGAAGGCTTAGGACAGCTCATGTGTCCGTTGGAAAGGGACCAGCTGTCATAAAAGAGTTGTTGGATAAGTTCTGCCAAAAGCAAGATTGATGAGCTGCATCAGAAGATCGATCCAAGATTGATCTTCTGGTTTGTGATGAACTAGCTTTGTACTTCTGTGATTTGTGTCAGTATGTCAGCCTTGAGTACATGCTTTTCTGTTACGTGTGCAGGCTTTAGAATAGTTCAAATCAGTAGTGTACTTTGCTACTTGTAGTCTTGTACTTGCATTTGCTTTTCAAGAAGAATGATCTTTGTAATATGCCTTTATTGAAGCATGTCTTTGATTCTTCAAAATCTGGAACAAATGTGACTTGGATTGATCTTTTGTTGATTCTATATGAGAGTATAAGATGAATATTGTTTCCAGGATTGATCTTCGTTTTTCAGAACTGCTTCAAGATCAATCTGCGTTTTCCAGAACTGCTTCAAGATCAATCTGCGTTTTCCAGAACTGCTTTCTTTGATCTGATTTGTGATGTTTGATACCTATCTTGTTTTAACATACTAAAAAACACATGTTAAATATCAAAACACTTAGAATCATAATTAAAATTCTTAATTAACTTTTTGTTTGTTTTCATCAAAACATTAAATTGAGATTTTGTCTCAACAAATACTAGTTGATTCATTCGACCTAATCAACTTAAAAAATGGGACATAGTAGGTTGGTCTATCGAACTAAAATAACAATAAAAAAATTAATTTTTGTTTATATAAATCATAGCCAAATTCTTGATTTTTTTTCTTCTATATTTGACCCGTATAATATATATAGAAGAAAATCATATAATTTTATCAAAAAGTTTCATGTTTTTAGCTTCATGTTTCTAATTGTTTCTCAATTAGTGAACTCGTACAATTTTTTTATTTTGGTTTGTCTTGATATCTGATTTTAAATTTTTAGATGATGAATCTTAAATGTTTGAACAATAATTTATATATGTTGGTAGAATCATTAGTTATATTATTTAGAATTACTTGGCGAACCAACCAGTCAATCTGTTGGTTCATCACCTAAAAGGTGTATAGCGATTTTCAATTACATACCTTTAGTTGACTTGTTCTGTTCTGTCCACCATTCTTTAAAAAAAACACATCAAGTGTTTTTTTTTTTCTCCATAATTCTTAATATAAAACACATCTTTTCAGAACCATTTTTTTATATAAATTTAACATAAGTGTATTAATAATTGTAATTCAATAACAATTCGTCTCATATCACATAAACACATGAACTATTTTTTTTCAATAATGATGTATCTTACTATCACACAAACACATAAATTATTATTATTTTAAATAACTGTAACATAAAAATATAAAACACATTAGGTGCTTTTCCTATAATTCTCAACATAAAACACACATTTCTAATCATAATAAACTTTAAAAATATTATGAATTTAATAAAAAAAATTAAAAACCATATAAAAAATATCTAAGAAAATACACCTAAATTTTGTGTTCGTAAAAAATTATAGTGACATCACATGCTCTATTTTATTTTTGTTGACACAAAATTAAATGTTTTGAAACAATTAAAAACTAAGAAGGGTTTAAAATTCCTCCAAACGAGAGAAATCTTCAATTTCTCATATCCAAGTCTTTCACTCCTATTTCTCTCGCGCGAGTTTCTCTTAAAACAAACACCGAAATATTTTGTCTCATTCTTAAACCCTTTCTTTTCCCTTTTCATTTCAACTCTCACACCCTTTCATGGAGCCCTATTCATTACAGTAATGAGTTCAATCTTCGTTTCACAGAACATGCGTTTTCGTTATCATCACGCTCTAATAGTTCCTTTCTTTTCCATGAACACTCAAACCCTCTCCAATTCCACTCCCTTTTCAAACCTAAAAAAACCCCTCTCTTTTCTTACGCACCGTTTTCAACCTAAAAGAACCATTTTTACCGTTTTCTGTTCCAAAAAACGCAATTCTAAATACCCTCCTTTGCCTCTTAAAACCAACGGCTACCATGGTGCTTCTCAAGCTAAGGTTCCTAAGCCAGGTAAATTTTTCCCATTTTTCTGTTAAATTTTTACTCTATAAACATTTCTGATCAAAGACGTATATTGTTATTTGACACATACACATTGATTATGTTCAGTTAATTTAGTGTTTTAAATTATTACCGGTGTTAATGTGTCATTGCTAGTCTATAGTCCTGTATCAGTGTTTTGTAGAATGTTTACTATGCTACTGTATTTTTGTTTGACTGTTTTTTTTTTGTTTGATTTTGGAAAGTGTATTTGGAGGAGAACAAGTTGGAGATGCAGTTTGGTGTTTTGAAGAAGAAGTTGGAAGTTGTTGGAATTGATACTGAAATTTGTGTTCCTGGCCAATACAATCACTTGCTTTGTCCTGAGGTTTTTTTTTCTATTTTGCAATGTTTCTATTTTTTGCAGTTTTATGTAAAGTTGAATGCTTTTTGAAATGTTATATGTTTTAAGAATAGAAATGTCAAAGGGTAGTCTTATTTTTTTTTCTTTCCAGATTGCGGAAAATAGTGGTTTGTTCAAATTCCACTATGCTATAGCTTATTGTAGAGCAATTGCGATTTGTTAAATTTCCGCAATGCTATAGTGCTACCATTGTGGCTGTTTGACAACACTGGTTCTGTAATTCTATTAAACTCAGTGCCATAGCTAATAAATTTGTCTGTTTAGATTGCTGGGGAAAGACCCCTAACTTAAGAAGCTTTGGTCTGAAATTTTGACTTGCCCTCCCTCTTTTACAGCTCAATTATAGTATTTTTTATTTTATTCGTTGATATATAAAAAACAAAAGATTGTGTCTTTGTCAATGGTCATGTTTCAAGTTTGAAGTTGTGTGATTTTTTTTAGTTTAATGAAGATTGATAAGAAAAATGTTATGGAATAGATTTAATTTGAAAAATTTGACTTGAGGTAGTTTGTTTGTACTTGTTGTGGAAACTTTACTTTAAATTGAGGGAGTGAATTATGCTGTCAAACTGGCAGTTCTTGAAGTTTCCATTTGACGAGTGTTTATTATTTTTATTTCAAAATTCAAACCAATGTATCAAAGATTGGTGTTGTGTGGTTTTTTTTTTCTTCCTTTTATTTTTCGATCTCCATTTCATTTTGGGCTAGTAGGACTACACAATGAGAATAGTTCATTCTTGTTGCATAGTTCCCATTTCATACACTGCAATGCATTCCAACATGTTTTTTGTGTTCAGTCATGTATGTCCCTTTTAATATAATTATTTTTAGTGCCAAGGCGGCGACGCAGGAGAAAAGAGCTTATCTATTTACGTTGCACCAGACGGGTATTTACTTCTCTCTTTTTCATTGACTTATCTATCGCTTGATTCCACTTTTTTTTAGTAACTGAAAATTTGAGGTTTAGGGGGTCCGCTGTATGGGTGTGTTTTCGTGCAAAGTGTGGTTGGAAAGGCAGCACCCAGGTTTGATATTTTGCTTTTTAAAACAATTTTGCATGGCCTGCTTATTGCTTAATACAATGGGATGTGTCGGTGTTAGTCTGTTCAATTTTCATCCTTCTGATGTAGGCCTTTGCTGGTAGCAGTTCACATTCTACGACAATGAATCAAGTAGTCCCGGTTAAGAAAAAAAGAGAAATTAAGGAGGAGGACTTGCAACTAGAACCCCTATGTAATGAGGTAATAAATTTTACCTTACCTAATTTCGCCCTTGCTTTATTTCTGAACTATGGATGTGCTCTGCTATTGTTCTTATGTGTAAAATCCGTCATCCATTGTTCAATTTCTTATTTCACACAACTGAATGCATGAGTCCTGAAATATTCGATTTCATGAACAACTGACCCTTTGGCATTTTTATGATATTTTTCCTTGGTCAAACTATACTTTCTTCCCATGATAATTGCTTTTGTGCATGCTTATTAATAGTTTACTAATGTTCCATTATCGAGTAACTTTCACCATATAGAGTTTCAATTTTATTTGTAGTAAATTTGATAATTTATTTGTTCATTTCCAAGCAATGTAGTGAATACAACTTTGTTTGCGCTATTTCAGCTGGTCGCATATTTTGCCGAGCGCTTGATTTCAAACGAGACTCTGCAGAGAAATGGTGTCAAGCAGAGAAAATATGATGATCAGGTGCACTTAACTACTAAAATTTGATTTACATAGGAAATTACCTTTTAATATAACAATATCCAGTCAGTGAACCAGGTACAATTTGTACATATACTTCTTCTGATGATGATAAAATTAAGAATATAATATTCTTAACGTGAACATGTATCTTTCATGCTTTATTAGTTCCTCTATATTCCTTATTTTGATTACTTGGTTTCTTTTGTTGAACGAGAGATCAAACAGCAAACATTCGCGGTTTTTTTTTTCCGTAAAAACATACACATAATGATTTTAAATTTGGTAAGACGGCTGATATTAGTTTCAGCACCTTCTACAGCTGATAAAAAAGCCATTTTTAATAAAAATAAGAACTCTACATTTAATATTCACTTGAAAATATGAGTTTTGTTGTTCAATCCAGCATTAATTTCCCTTGATTTCTATTTAAGACGATACACTGAAAATTTAACCTTACACAAGGGTTTTATGTCAATTTTTATTTTCTTAATGTAGATAGTATCTTATTTCTTATACTCAGTCTTTTACTTCACGAATGACTCACCTGTGTTATTAATTGATTTCACAAAAATTATTTGATAGATTGTTATTGCATTCACATATCGTCGTAATGGAGCGCTTATTAGTTGCAAGTACCGAGACATCAACAAGAAATTTTGGCAGGTATAAACAATTGCTGATGCTGTACATAATTGAACTGTGTTGAGTATTAAAGTTAATACGTGAGATTTAATTACCGTAATCTATTATCCATTAAATTATCAGCTTTGCCACATGTAGCTCATGCTCTTGTTGGCTTTTCATTGTCCAACATTTAGAACCATGAAGCATTGTTTTAATTTTTCCTGCGTGTAAAAGGTTCCTTCTGATCACAACACTTCAAATAGTCCTCCATTCCATTCACCTAGCTTGAACCAGTAATTTACTCCTCCCTCTATTTCCTTGCTGTTATGTATGATATACTCAAAATATCTAAGCTTTGTGGCGTGTGGTATGGCATTGTCTCCAATTTTATCTCTAGAGTTGAGCTAGAGCGTGTTTTACTGAACTTGCATTTTATAGGTCTTGATTGAAAACCATATGATTCAAAAGATTCTCTTCACAATGTGTTGAAAAGTCCCACATTGAATGTGATATGGCCTGAAAATGTATTTGCCCTCATCTTACAAGCTAGTTTGTAGGGTTGAGTCAAACCCAGCCCAAATTTTAAGATGGTAGTTTCATATTTATTCCTTCCGTCAACTCTCTTACAAGGACATTATATTGACAATTGCTATTGGATATGCTCAAGAAGTGTATCTAAAACTCTAAATCCAAGAAAAGATAAGGCTCAGTTGACTGTGTAATCATATAGTCATTGGAAAGTCGTTCACAATTTATTGACTATTGTCATGTTAGTTTTAGTCCAGCCGTACATATCCTTGATAACTCAAAAATAAGCAACACAAACTCCTTGGTACCTCCTTCAAATTTCACCAAATGTATATTGTTTCCTTTCATGATCTCCTTGATATTATGTTATTAAACCAAATTGTTTCACTGAGATGAGAGCCTTTAGTCTTCATTTCACTCAATTATTCTTTCCCCCAGTTTATATTTACAATTTTATCATGTTGGAAGATATTTTGAGTCGGTTATAAGTTTTTTGGTTTAATGCTCATATGATTTTTCTGTTTGTATAACTATTTTTCATTTTTTCCCCTAATTCTTTTTTTTTTTTTGCAGGAAGCAAACACTGAAAAGATCTTTTATGGATTGGATGACATAGTGGGGAAAAGTGATGTTATCATTGTATGCATTCCGTCCACTGTACAAATTATTCAAAAGTTGAAGTTTTGCTTTTTTTCTTAGTATATTGACTGTGTGTACTGTAGGTTGAAGGTGAAATGGATAAGCTGGCGCTGGAAGAAGCTGGCTTCCGCAATTGTGTGAGTGTTCCTGACGGCGCACCTCCATCAGTGTCTTCAAAAGAGCTTCCACCTCGGGATCAGGTCTTTTTTATGCTCAACATGCTGGATATATATATATATATATATATATATTCAGTAATATGCTCTTATTTTTCACTTAGACATTTTTAGACTATATGTTATGTAATGTTAAAATCTGATGCTCTTGTCATAATTGTAATTCTGTAAAGCTAGGACACGAAATATCAGTATCTGTGGAATTGCAAAGATGAACTAAAGCAGGTCTGTAATTGTTATTGTTCCACTCTTTTTTTCTATGTGCTATAAAACAGCTTTTATCAACTTATCTCATTTTCTTTCTCTATGTTTATATTTATAGGCATCCCGGATTATCCTTGCCACTGATGGGGATCCACCTGGTCAAGCCTTGGCAGAAGAGCTTGCACGCCGCATTGGGAAAGAAAAGTTAGTATGTTTTTATCTTTTTTTAATAGTTTGGGGAAGGGTAAACTATTATTTAGTAAGTGACACTAATGACTGCTTTACAACTGTCTTCGAAGGGATTTTAACCTTGTCGGGACAGCTTATTAGACCAAGCTCTTACCACTAAACTGTCTTCGAAGGGATTCATTCATCTATTTGAGACCTTCCAAGTAGTTATGCTTTCAATTAACTGACGATTTCATTGTTTTGGGATTCATGGTTATATGACAGAATGGATGTTTCCACTATTCTATGTAGTTTATTCATTTTTTCCCTTTTTTTCTAAGATTAATGTGTGGAATTAATTCCTCCATTTATGCGTTTTTTTCATTCTCTGTTGATAATATCGTTCTAATGAGTAGTAACGTTTCTCATTTGTTTATTTACAGATGCTGGCGTGTCAGATGGCCTAAAAAAGGGAAGATTGATGATTGCAAAGATGCAAATGAGGTTAGAATCATATCAACATCAACATGATTGCTCAAATTCCCCTTTACCTGCACCCTTCCTCTCAACTCCAACCCCACAAATTCAAAATCCCCAAAATATAAAAATGAAAAAGCTGATGTAACTTTTCTCTAGCGTCTAGACTTTAGGTAGCTCCTATTTCGATAATTGTGATAGAGTACAATATCACCTGAAAATGAAGATGCATGTAACAGACAGAATTGTGTTGGTTACTCTTCTTTACCTGCTTCATGTTTTCAATTTTTCATGCATGGTCCGTAAATTTATTATTCATTAATACATGGCTTGTTATTATGGATGCTTATATTAGTAGATAGGAGGGATGTTTGAAACATGGGAATGCAGACTTGAGCCAGAATTACGCGTATGCATTTTTGTTTCTGATGCATGGCATTTGAAGATGTTTGTATGTAATTTAGCTCTTTGACCGTAGCAACCTTGTAATATATTCACAGGTTCTCATGTATTTGGGAGCCAATGCACTGAAGGAAGCGATTGAGAATGCAGAATTATATCCTATACGTGGATTGTTTAACTTCAGAGACTACTTTGATGAGATTGATGCATATTATCATCGAACTTTGGGATATGAAGTTGGTCTCTCAACTGGGTGGAATAATCTGAATGGGTTATACAATGTACGTGCTGTTTATTTTATTTCCACATCTCCTTATTATGATACGAAGATTTTGTTGTATATTTGTTTATTTTTTGTTTCTTAGGGATATATTATATATAACATATATACCAAACAACATAAGCAACCAGCATGAATGCAGGCTGATCTATTTATGTGACTTGGTTAACTTTAGTATTATTAATATTTAAAGGTAAAATCATGTTGATTATAGCCATAAATATGATTATTATCGCTGATATAGTTTTCTATTTCCTTTCTTGAGAGATTCTCTCTTGTATATAATTTTGTACTAATACTAATTGTGAAATACATTAACTATTCCATTTGGAAAACCTTATATATGTAATAAGATGTTAATGAGTTATCTCCATGAAAAAATATGTTAGAGTTTGTTTGATTGTTGTAAGTTGTAGTTGGATAGTCTTCCCAAGTCCCAACCATTACTAAAACTGTTTCATTTCTCATTATACAAACCCTTTGAAGTGAACATCTTCAGTGATCCAACAAACTAGGACAATGAGTCTTGCCAAAAATGCCATAAAGCTTATTCTAGATGTGGGTCATAGCTGCTCGATGGGTAAATAAATGAGGCAAAGCGTTTGTCTCAAAACTCCACATAACACACATTTATTGTCGTTGCATTTAATTGTAAAAATCTTCAGTTCCTTGCCTGTTTTTCACATGATAGCTTGAATAATTATCTATAAAAAAAGGTTAATTATTTGCAAATTGCTTGTTATTAAATATGTTGACCATTTCATGTCAGTGATTTCATGTACAAATAAAAATTACCAAGCATTATCCCACTTAAAATTTTAACAAAAGTATTCTAGAAAAATTAATTTTGTGCTAATTGAATTACTTTCATCAGGTTGTACCAGGAGAACTGACCATTGTAACTGGAGTTCCCAATTCAGGGAAGAGTGAGTGGATTGATGCTCTTCTTTGCAATCTTAATCACATCGCTGGCTGGAAATTTGCACTTTGTTCCATGGAGAACAAGGTTAGATAGTTTTTGGACTTTCAAATTTAAGTTTATCTTATCACCAAACAAAGTGTCTTTGCAACTTCTAACTGGAACAAAATATGTTCGAGGCTTTTGTGCTCTGATGAAATATATGTATTATTAATATATTGAGGTGATTCTGAAATGGTAGAACATTTTTAGATATTTGAGGGAATATCATCATGATTATTCCTTTTTTTTAGTTTTTTTAAAAATTAAATTATGATTGTTTGTGCGTACTCTTGTATTTCTATTGTGATTTTATGGTTTGTTTAATTGGAGATATTTTTCTCATATAGTAACAAGTAAATAAACCGCGTCCCTCTACTCATAGTTTCTTAGGTGTGATCTTTTGATTGCATATGATGAAAAAATTTGTCGGGCAGTAAGTTAGCTGAATTGATTTTAAACCATTGATTTCTTAGCTTATGCTCTTTCATTGGATGGACAAAAATGCTTTGTTTAAATTATTTGTCTCTGATATGCTTCTTCATACTAACTATAATAAAGGAATGGTGTGGGTTGGCTACATCTAATGTCCTTTTCCATTTGGTGGGGTTGGTTACATCAGAATGGTTGGAGGCAAGTTCACAATTGTTCCGGCGCGGGCAGTGAGATTGGTACCAAAATCGAGGCAAACTCTGAATACTAGACATGACCCCAAAATGCACCTATGCCCCAGAAAATGTATCTGTTCATTGGACCTGTTAGAAGATACAAATAAAATAATTCTATGCAAACGTCTAATTCCCTTAGCTTTTATCTGAAATGGTTCCTTAACATAGAACCGAAGTCTCTTGCATCAAGAGTGCCAAAGGCCACATGCATTCTTTGACTGCAAAACAAAATCAATACAAGGGAAAACATGCTTGTGCTTTACTCACACTTGAAGCTCAAATGACTGTCTGCAGGAGAGATTTAATTTTAGGGTTCCTTATTTTTCAAATATGCAAACCTACTGAAAAGTTCTACCGTCTGATTTTTTAAAAGGAATTATTTGCTCTTTTGGCTTGTTTTTGGAGGATGTTTTGTCATATATCATATATGTACACATATATCTTGTGAATTCCGTAGTTTGATCTGTAACTAAAAACCTTCAACAGGGAGTGTTGAGTGTTTTGTATTGGATTACAGTTTCAGTGTTGAGTGGCTACTTCATGTATTCTTTACGGATCTGTTTCACTGTCATCTGCTGTAGGTTGAACCATGTTAAATTATGAATCAGTTTCTTAGTCGTCCACTGTGTCTGGTTATTCCATATTGTTATACAAACAATGAATTTGGTTGCAACTATTTTTGAATCATTACCTCTCATATCATGTTGGATTTTGTGCTTTTATTCTGATTCATTTTGACTGCCTTATAGGTTAGAGAACATGCTCGGAAGCTTTTGGAGAAACACGTGAGGAAGCCTTTCTTTAATGAACGGTAAGATTTGAATTATATGAATTTTACTATTACTCAATTTTTTCCAGAACTTTTTGCACGTTTTACTTTATTGTTGTCCCTAAGATTTTAATGTTGGATGTCTATTCCCATCTCTTCAAGGAATACAATGAGCTTTAGTCACTTAAGTTATGGTGAACTACTATGTGATTTAGTAATTGTCGCTATCCTCAATTTTCCAATTCATAATCTTGTATCAAGACCCTTAGATCAGGGAGTATTTGACAATGTTCTTTAATTGAATTTTGTTGTGGTTGTTATTATGTACAATTATTTGATTGTCTGAGTTCACTTGTTTATCCAATATAGCTACGCCGAACAAGTTGAACGGATGAGTGTGGAGGAATATGAACAAGGCAAGCGCTGGTTAAATGATACTTTTCATCTCATAAGGTAATCCATTACACGGAGCTCAACTGATGGTTGTGGTGTACCATATTTAACATTTTCTGTGACTGCACCGAGACACATCTTACATATGTATTTTAAGCTTGACAGGTATTATCATCATTTTTACATATGTATAGCTCTCTGCACTTTCTCATTTCTTTATTTAAATTAGTAAGTAGACAAACTTTAAATGAAGTTGAAACTTGAAATCAGTTAGAAATAGTGCAAATAGGGAAGTGATGATTGTACAATGTATTGTAGATATAGTAAAAAGGGTAATCTTTGTATGATTGTGATATATATATATATATAACACAGCTCCACTCTGCAATACACACATATACTATCATATGCCTTTTGATTCTCTTTTCTTTCAACAAAATCAATTGATATCGTGGCTTAGAAGTTGACTATGTCAACATTATACTGATGCTTTTAGTGCTGCACTACTTGGCTGTTAATTCTAGGTGTGAAGATGATGCTCTTCCAAATGTAAAGTGGGTTCTTGACCTTGCAAAAGCAGCTGTGTTAAGACACGGGGTGCGTGGACTTGTAATTGATCCTTATAATGAACTTGATCATCAGCGACCTCCAAATCAGTAATTCTCTTAAAAGAGCTCATTCTTTGCCACCCTCAACATTTTTCCTAATGCCTGCTGCCATTAGTATAGGATAGGATACCCTGAACATTGTTACTCAATTCTTTTGTTGCAACACCTTGCAGGACTGAAACTGAATATGTGAGCCAGATGCTTACCTTAATCAAACGTTTTGCCCAACATCATGGATGCCATGTTTGGTTTGTAGCACATCCCAGGCAGGTTGGTAGATACAGCTTTAGGATATTTATTTCTATTTTGCTTTCTTAAATTGATTATTATCTTGATGTTCTTGCTTCTCATCTGATAGCTGCACAATTGGGTTGGGAGTCCTCCTAATCTTTATGATATAAGCGGAAGTGCACACTTCATAAATAAGTGTGACAATGGAATTGTTATTCACCGTAATCGGGATCCTGAGGCTGGGCCTGTTGATCAAGTGCAGGTGAGTGGTTGTAACATCATTGTCTATATTTTGGTGATCTTTTATCATATTAAATAATTATATGTTTTCACTGACTTGTTGCTTTAGGTTTGTATTCGAAAGGTACGGAATAAGGTTGCAGGGACAATAGGTGAGGCTGTATTGTTGTATAACAGGTATGAAGACTCTTGCCCTTGATTATTGTGCTTCATGTATTCATATATAGTTTTCTAGAATAAAGTTTCATTATAAATGCGTCATGATGAAACTTTGATCAAGTGTATTGACTGATTAAGTATAATTTTCCTTCTATCGCATTACCTTCAGCGCTTCACTACCTTTCTGAAACAATCCAGCTTGTTAGTCGTGTTTGTTAGTTTAAAGTAATCCGCAGTAACTAATTTTCTTTCTCAGGGTAACCGGCGAGTATGTGGATGATGATAGCAAGAGATAGCCGTCACGCAAATAATTTTTGGTAGGTTTGTATACTGGTCAGCAATTACACATTGAATCGAAGTTACCATCTCTGAACATGGCTGTTATGGTGTTTTCGCTGAAGGTGCTGGATCGATATCAAGAATGGTAAATAACATCTTGACATGGATTGTGAGATCTGAGATCTGACTGTATAATATTATTATTTTGGCTTTGATTATATCTATCCTTTAGCTGTCCTTTTATAGGTGTTAGTGTTACAATTTAATTTAATTTTGCAGAGTTATGCATTTTGCATCCTTGTATAGTATAGATATAGGATTTTTCTTCTTTGTAATGATCCCTCAAACTCAAATTATTGAGCTCTAGTCTTTTTTGTTGGTCTATTGTGTAATATTCAGTTATTGATGGTTTATTCTACTAATGACACTACCTATCAGTGAAGTGATTATATTTACATGTTAAGAAATACTGTCATGGTTTATTTAACTTGAAATGGGTGATATTCAAATTGTGGAATTGAATTTTGCTTAACTTTTGTTTTTACATCAAAGGAAACATTCATTCAAAGGATAATAATTCAAGGAGGATTACAACTAGGTTGAAAACAAAACAAAAATGTTTGGATAGGCTCCAACAACTTAAAAAGACAATTTCTAACAATATAGCCTAACAAGACATGAACATAAACAAACATGGAGTGATTAGCGGCAAGATATGTGCCATCAAACCAACATGTAAACCTATCTTCCTGCTTAAACATGTCTTCCGAACATTAATGATAATGATAAGAGAATCCTATATCTATATATATAATTGAAATATCAATTATTTTTTTTCTTTATCTTTTTTCGTCATTAGATTTTAGGTTATTTTTTTAGTGGCAATCATTTCTTCATATCACTCTTATTTCTATTATTTTATTTAAATAAGTGATTTTAATATAAATCTATTTTTTCAATATTTTTCGCTATTTCTTCGTCTGAATACAATATTATTTTATTTTTGTTCGTCGTCTTGATGTGTAATCTTTGTTTTTTCTTTATCTTATTACAATGTTTGTTTTGTTAAGATTGACAAATTAATTTTGATCTAACACACTTAGATTCAATCAATGATCTTAGTGTTGTCAACCTTGCAAATTCGAATATATTAGTATTTTACTCACTTTAATTTTGTCAAACTTAAACAATGTATTGTTTTATGTTATTAACTTAGATATTGTGAGTTTATTTACAAAGTCACTATTATCTATTTTAATGAATTTATATTTGTGTTGTTATTCTTTTAATTTGATTGAATGAATATTATTTTTTTTAGTTTAAAAAAAGAGAGGTTAAAGTAATTTTAGCAAATTCTTGAAGGGACGTGATTTTTCTTTTTCTTTTTTAATTTAAAGCATTGTCATCAAATCATATTCTTTGTCGTTTTTTTTTTACAAAAGCCATCAAATCATATTCTCTCTCTTTGATTTTAATAAGTCATCAAATCATATTCTCCCTTTTTTTTTTAATAAGCCATCAAATCATATTCTTCTTAGTAGTGAGTTGCCTTATAGCTTAATAGTAAAAACAAGTGGTCTCTTTAATAATTTATTACTAGTGATTTTTTTTTTCTTTTTAAATGATAAAACTTACATTAAATATTAGGGGGAAAAAATATTGTAAATTTAAATCTGTATCATTTGAGCTACATTTGCATGACATTACTATTAATAATTGGAAAGATGGATTCAATTTAATAAATATTTAAAAACACACTCATATTTTTATTGTACATTTTCATTTAAAATATATGTTCAAACAAAATTTTAATTAGTACTATAAAATCAAAAAAAGAAAATCAATCATTTCTAAAAGTATATTTTATTACTCCATAGGCAACTAAAGATGTAAACATTCATTTCACTATCTTTATCATGCCCCACTTTGTTCATCACCATTAGTTACATTCACCTCTTGTACCAACACACCACAAACTCCCATTGAAAATGGGAAAAAGACACATGCGAGAAAAATCCTAAAAAAGAGGGAAAATTTAAAAAAAAAATATTAAGAACTAAGATACAAGCTTTTATATATATATATAAAAAGAACTAAGATACAAATTATAAAATGGTGGTGCATGTTATGTGTGGTCCACCATGACAAAGCAATGATAATGTATGTGTGTGGTGGAGCACGAATGTGTAGTATAAAAAAATAATTCTCAACCGTTCATTTTAATCAAATGGTAAATATTAACTCATCTCATTTTTCACAATAATAGGTTTTTTTTTACTTATTATATTGGAAAATGAGGCAAATTTTTCTTAAACATAATTGACATAATAAATACATGAACACGACCTGATTTAATCTAATGACTCAACACAAATCCTTAAAAAACGAGGGTGATAAAGAAATTAGTTCTCATATGTGATTATATTATTATTCTATATTTAATATATTTAAATATGTATTTTTTTTTTCAAGGTATGTTTATATCCGAAGGAATTATATGTTTAAGACTAATCAATTATTTGTCAATTGTATCATAAATTTATTTATCAGTTGGAATTAAGTTTCACAAATATAAATATTTTTTTTTGTCTTAAAAGATATCATAAATTCTATTATAATTAATTTACACAACAGATAAAATTTAATTCAAATTCGAGACAAAACGTCCGATCTAATAATATCGAAATTTATTAATTTACTTAAGACTGAAGTTATGAATTAATAAATTATGATGCTTTTTATATCTAAAAGTTTTATGAACGTGGAAAAATGTTTAATTGTGATGCTCCCCCACCCATGTTCTTAGTGGTGGAAAAATGATTTGAGACACTCTTTAGTCAAATCAAACTTTTATTTAGGACAGTGCATTTGACTAATGAACTCCATTATCCCGAGTCATGTAAATTAGAATCTTTGGTGGAATTTTAAAGCTATCAATTAAAAGGGTGTTTGATTTGGTTTTTAGTATTATATACAAAATAGGAATAAATACGAAATGATATTAACTTTATCAAATTAGTCAAATAAGTATCTCTTACATTGTCATAAATTAATTAAGAAAAGGACAAGCTATGTTTATTAAGAGTTAGATCCTCCACATTATTCATATTATCAAACTTTTAAGAATATATAAAATATAATAATGTGATATTTAGTTCAACTATTTTTATATACTAAAAAACACCTCAAAGTTATAGTAACATAGAAAGAAAAAAAATTAAAAGAGAAAATGAAGAGGACTTTGCTATTAACGAATGAATTTTTTTTAAGAAAAGAAGATAAAAAAAAACATTATTATTATTATGGTTATAAAGAATTTTTGTTAAATTATTCTATAAACATATGTTAACATTTTTCATTAAAAATAATTGATTTTTACAATTAAATAAATTAAAATCTAACCAAGAAAAAATTATTAATTTGAGAATCAATGTCATATCCGTAGTAATTTTCTCTATGAGTATACAGAAGAGAATAATGTTTCAACTTATAATTTTATTAAAAAAGTTTTAGTTTTTATTTGAAAATTTGTGGATAAGTTACACACAACTAATTAAAATTGGATATGATTAGTTAAATACATGTGACCGAATATAATTAATTATAGATTTATCCATAATTTTTAATACTAACAAAGATATTAGACTCAAATATCAAATCAACTTTCATTAAAGATAAATTATTAAAAATAATATTAATTTGAATCATAATTAAAATAAATTTTTTTCTCAACTTTACTTATCTCCTAATATATCAAAGCTCATTTCTCTTAAAAATAAGAAGATTACAGTAACAAAACCTCTTCATTATTAGACCAATATAGTTTGGAATTTTCTAAGATAAAAAAGATACAGACATTTATGTAAAAAAAAGTTACATATAAGTGATTTTTAGTTTGATTTTCGAATCACCTTATGTGGTTTATCTTGAATGTCACTACCAAATTACTATAATATTATATAAAGGTGCACAGAATGCTTAGGGTCCACTATTTGTTCATCTCTCATATTTCAACCGACAACAATAAAGACATGTTTAAAACACACGTACATTTTACTCTTACATGATTCATAAGATTAATTAAAAAAAGTTAAGATTTCGGGACCATGTTTTAGTCTAAAGTATAAAAAAACTTTAGTATTCGTTGAGTATGTATAAGAAAAATTATTTTATTTTAAAAATTAATACAACTAATTATTTTATTAAAAATTATATCAAATAACACATTTAAAATGAAAAATAATAAATATTTTTAAATGATTTATATTAAATTTTGTATACCTCTGCATGTGCCAATGCCATATTCCTCTCTCACTTTCAATCAATCTCTATATATTGTGACTAACGTACCCCGTCACATCCCACTTATTTACAATGATTTCAAATGAGATATGAAGTATATCTTTTGATATTTTACAATAGTAAATTGTTATCACTCAAACGACATCTAATAGGTAAAATATTATTTGCACCAAATAGCCAAATAATAATAAATCTTAAGATAAATATTGCAGATAGTTAAAATAAATAGTGTCCTCAAATTAAGTACAACTTGTATCATAAATTTTACACTTAGAGCAGATAAGTTGAATCTAATAGATTGGTATTTGATAATTATTTGAAATTATAACAATCTTTTGAATATAAAACTTATGATAAAATATATATTAATATGTCTTTAAACTTAAATGTGAATGTGTGCCTCAAATCATCTAACTAAAGTTAGTTAAATTTTAGTGGTTGTTATAACTACTTTTGGCCAAGTTAGTTATGATAAGTGGTTAGTTAGTTTGATTTTGTATTCTATAAATAAAGCTGTAATATAGTTGCAGCTGTGTGGAAAAAGTGAGCAGAGTTATAGTTGTAGTTGTAATAGCAATGTGGATGTTGTTGTAATAGCAAGAGTGGAAAAACTAAGTGAGACATATGCAATTGATGATTCATAGAAAATCATAGAGAGAAGATTAGAGGGAGAAAAGAAAGATTGAGAGAAAGGCTAGTATTGTTGGTTCATAAACAGTGATAGATATTAGGAGATCAATCTTGAGAAGGCTCTAATCTTGTAACATTCAATCATTCATAGTGGATTAATCTTGTTTGCTTGTCCATGACGTAGGTCTCATCAATTGAGGTCGAACACGTAAATTCTTGGTGTTATTCTTCCTTTATCCTTCTTTATTTTCGTTTGCATTGATAGAGAAAACTGGTTGTACAAAACTGCAGAAATAAAAAACTGTTTTATGCAAAACTACAGAAAACAGAAAACGATAATCAATCTCCGTTTTCTGGTGTTTTCTGGTTTTCTGATTTTTCTGGTTTTTTGAACATTCTGCGTTTTCGTTTTTCTTCTGCAATTGTTTGTTTCTATTTTGTTGGTTTAATCTTCGTTGCAGATCTCAATATTGTTTTAACATTAACTCTTATTTATTTTTGTCAATTCCATGTGAATCATGTTGTTACCCACTTATAAAAATAAAAATAATTTCGAATTTTTATTTCTGAAAAACATCATCAATAAAAACTAATATTTGTCATGAGATTTTTCATATTCTCCTATTCTTAATTTAAAATTAATCTACTTTTTCTTCCTTTAAAGTAAAATAATAGTTAACAAATGTCCAAAAACACTTGTTAATAATCAAATATAGAAATATATAATTGAATATGTATGAGAATTTGTGTAATTTTTTTTTTAAATTTAAATTATATTTTTTCAATTCAAAAATAAATATGAGTAAACTATCATTTTAATTATTTTGGTCTCTAATTTAATCAAAAAATCAAAATTAGTAATTGAATCATCAAATAGTAATTCAATTTAATTTTTACGTTATAAGAATGAAATACTATTCTAATATCAAATTGTATCTTTTTAAAACTATTGTAATAATAAACTTTATATCTCAAAAACAATTTTAACAACTCAAAAACTTAAATTTTTTTATTGAACTAAAATCCAAAATAAATCAAAGTGGCTACCTTCTACACTTCTATAGATTAAAATGGTAGTTTCCTTCATAAAAATTAGACTTAAATGTAGTTTTTGTCCCCCTATTTTAGCTAAATAATGAAAATAGTTATTTTATTTTATTTCTCCATAGTTTTGATCCCCAAATAAAATTTTAGTCAAAAATTTAATGAAGTATTTTTTTTTTTTTACGTTTATTTAAGTCATACTATGTTTTAAGATCTTTCGATGCACCAATAGTACTTAAGATTTATCATCATAAATGTTGCGATGTAATTTTAAAAAATGACACTTGATAAAATTTTGAATTAAAATTATGTTTGAAGACTAAAAATAGAGAAAAATAAAATAAAAAATTATTTTTATAATTCAAATAAAATAAAGAGACTAAAACTAAAATTAAACTTAAAAATTATAAAAGCATTTACCATAAATGAAAGTGTGAGACGGAACAAAACAGAAAGCAAGTGGGCGCGTGTAGGTTATTGCCTCGGCTTGCGAGTGAGAATAATGAAAGTGTGACTTGTCGAATAAGGAGTTGTTGGAGAATAATAGGTATAATTATTAGAATGACGCAATCGTGAAACGTCACGTGGCAACTTTGCATGACATCATCATTCTCGTGTTTCTCGACACATATCCTCGACGTCTGTGCATACATTAAAGTCTTCTCAACAACATTAATTTATATTCTACTTATATTTATTTATTAAGTAAGTACAATAGATCTTAACAAGTTTTACACCAACAACTAATGAATAATTTTGCTATGTTATACTATACAAGTAAAGTATAGTGGAATGATTTTGCTATGTTATACTCTATCGGTATAAAAATAAAAGTTATGCTATAAGAAACTAAAAAAGAAATAAAATGAAAATTACATGTTAAAAAAAACACCACTTTTTAAAAAATTTATAATGTTATATGCACTATTTTTTAAGATAATATTTTTGCATTTATTTTTTAATAAGTTTTCTTAAGACATGAGATTTGTTAAGATTTTCCTTAACATAACATAATTGTTGTAATTGATAATTTTGTATATTACTATTTGCTATTGCTTTTTTAAATTTTAACTAAAACATTCCTTTATCAAGATTTGTGTTATATTCCCTTAAAATCGTATTCTTTCACATGTGGATGGCATGTAGAAAGAGAAATTTTTGTATTTTATTTTCTTCCAATTTCTCTGTATTCTTTTACGAAAATGGTCCACCGTCGACTCTTCCCACGTTACTCACATAGTAGGCATTGTGAAAACCAAATTTCCACAACATTGTCATCATTTTCATTTAAAATCATGTGTAGTGCTTTATTCGTTCTTTTTATTCATTAAAACTTTATTTGTTTTTTATTTAATTAAAAAATATTATACTTATTAATAAAATATATTTTAACTGACAAATATAAATATTATTAAATTAAATATTATATATCGAATTTAAATCTAAAATTTTATAATTATGAACAAATTTATTTATTATTTTATTTAAAAAAATATTTTTATTTTAAAATTTGAATAATTTGATTTTGTGGTATAGAAGATTGAGTAAACTGATTTGGTTGTTCACGTGAAAAGTTGTGGTCTTAGTTGAGGTGTATGTTTAGGTTAAATTTAGATTGAAATGGTCTAAGATCATTAGAGAATCTATTGATTTGATTAGTTTTCTTTAATTAATTTGTCCTTAAGAGAGGTCCATCACATGATGATTTGATAACCTCTCTCTGTTACCTTCATCTAAGTACAAAAATTTAGTTATTCACTCCACATTGCTTGAGAAGATGAACTTTAAATGTTACATCTTACTTCAATTATTAGATTTCCTTATTTTTATCTTAAGTGTATTAATTATTTTTTAACTAACATATTTCTAATTTTATTACATTATTTTCTGTTATTTGTAACAAATATTATAATAAAAATATTAAATAATTATTTCTTACAAAGAGTAAAAGTATAAACAATATTAATATCAACAAAAAAATTTGCAGGATATTATTTTTTAATTAAAAAGAGGATATTAATACCTTTTCTCCCACTACTTCTCCACATTAAGAAAAAAAATGTAAATGTTGCTCTTCTCTCCACCATGTTAATTATTGGATTTAAATGTAATTTTAATTTCTCTATTTTTATTGATTCACGAAATTAATCTTTCTATTTTAAAAGTCGATCTCTCTGATTTTTAAACTAAAAAGTGATTATATGAAATATGTTAAATAATGTGGCATATTGAAATAAAATATTATGAAAACTTATATTTTTAACTTTTGAAATTTTTCATATTTTTAATTTAATTAATAACATATAAATAATTAATGCATCTGAATGATTTTATATCATAGAATTATA
Source organism: Cicer arietinum (assembly GCF_000331145.2). Taxonomy (NCBI): domain Eukaryota; kingdom Viridiplantae; phylum Streptophyta; class Magnoliopsida; order Fabales; family Fabaceae; genus Cicer; species Cicer arietinum. The sequence goes on from NC_021167.2 coordinate 26,857,597, forward strand.
TGTCACGTCTTTAAAAATATAAAAAAATTATAATTTTTTAGTTAAAATGTTGAAAGAAAAGACTAAAATTGTTGACTTTTAAAATAGGAAAGTCTTAAAAGTCAATTATATAAATTTATAATAATAGAGGGCAAAACTACAATTAAATTTAATTATTGTTGAAATATAACAATATAAATTATTAATAAAAAAATTTACTTGATAAATTTGAAGTACAAATGAATGGAAGAGAATTTTTTTTAACAAGACAAACTAAAAATATATTAAAAACTATTTACATATGTAGTGTAATGAAAATGAAAAAGAAAAATACAAAATTTTACCAAATTTAATGGAATAACACCACAACAAAATAAACAAAACAAAAGTCTAAGCACAAAGATTTAGATATTATATCTTAACATTCCCTCGACATAATACTTTATTTTATAAGTCCATCTACTTTTTTTTTCCTTTTTAAAATAAAAAAAGAAGACTTCTCTTTAACAAGGAGGGTCTTATTCTTCTTCATAAAATCAATACACCATTATTATTTTTCTCAAGCTTCTCTCATCTAATATGGAACATGAGAAGATGAAGAAAAAGAGAGTTACAAAGGAAGAAAAAGATGGGTGTGACAGAGTGAATAAAAAATTGAAAATAAATGGATCAAAAGAAGAAGAAGAAATTCCAACAGAGGAAGAAGTTGAAGAATTTTATACAATACTCAAAAGAATGAAAGTTGTTGTCAAATATTTTGATGAACGAGGCAAAGGAGTAACAGATTGGAGGGAAGAGCTTGAGAAACCGGATCTTGCCGTCGACCACGCCGGAGATAACACCGCCGGTGGTGAATTTGAGAATCAGAATAATGAAAAGGGTGTTGGCGAGACATTCACTTTTAACCAAGGTTTTGATTTGAACGCAGTTGCTCCGGAAGCTTCCGACAGTGGCGCGTAGATTTGTTTTTCTGGTATGTGGGTTTCACGCGCCTCTGTTGTTAAGGTTCGATTTTTCCAACGAACACGTTACCTTGTTTTCGCCGAACCAGTTATCTACACGTGTCTCTAATTTTAATATTTTTCTCTTTTTTTTGACTAATAATTTAAGTTTAATTACATTATTCTTTATTTTAATTGAATTACAAAAATAATTTTTCTATTTTATTTTTCAAACAAAATTTTTGTTTAAAATTTAATAAAGTATCATTTTTTTAAGTTACATTATATCATTTGTGATCAAGAATTTCAAATATGCACTTCAAAATCTTGAGGCATGATAAAACTTCTTAAATAAACTAAAAAGAATGATAATTTATTAAGTTTTGAACTAAAATTTTATTTGAAGGTTCAAAATTGAAAAAAATAAAATAAAGAAATTATTTTTATAATTTATTTAAAATAAGAAGATCAAAACTGTAATTAATTAATAATTTATTTATTTTAAATAGTTATTTTTAGATTGTAATAATAATAGAAAGTTAGCGATGTTTTTTTCAAGAGACCGGATAGTTTCACACGGGAAAAGATCTTAATTCTTTTTTTTAATGGTGTATTTGGAGAAATAGAAACAAAAATATAATTAATAGTATTTTTAAGTGGATGTCACTCATATTAATTTTTTTTTAATATTTGTGTGTGTATCATTCTCCAAATACACCATAAATGAAGGATAAGTAATGGAGATGACTTTGTCCCGTTTCATAGAGACCGAATAATCTCGTTGTTTATTGGGGAACATTTAGTCATGTTTTTACTTTTTTGTTTTTTATTTATTTTACTGTGAAACATGATTTTTGTATTTTATTTATAGGTGAATTCGACGGTAATCTTTTGTAGATTAATATTTAAAACTGATCAAAGTTACAATGATTATTGATCATATACTTTAAAAATAATATTTCATGATTTTCTTTGTTCTTTTTTTAATTTTAAATTTGTTAATTATATTCTTGATCTTTCGGTCACCTATTTTATCACATTTAAAAAAATAATCTGGTTATTTTAAAATTTAACTTTTTGATTTTTTAATTGTGATATTTATTATTGTTTTGATCATAAATTAGATTTTTTACTCTTACAATGTTAAGATTTATTGTCTTGATTATAAATTTGTAAACAAAATACCATTTTGAAGGCTAAAAATTGCCTTTATTTTGCTATAAATCACCAAAAATTGAGGAAAAATTATATATTACGGTCGTAACTACAATAAATGTGATGATTGGAGACTAAAAAATTCATTTAAAATATAGAAAATCTATTTTCGTTGGTATGATAAATAGGGGATCGAAAATATAATCAAACCATTTTTTTAAAATAAACTTGTTAATTATATGTAGTTGGATGAACTTATATAAAATAGAAAAACCTTAACGATGATCAAAAGTTTGGGGTTATTTTTAATGTTGTTTTTGTCAATGAAATTCCATTAAAAGAAGCAGGGCCAATACACAATACAAATACAATCTTACAAACAAGAGTCTAATGAGAAAGGCCCTAATTACACGCCCTCAAATAAATGACTATGAAGACAAGAATGGCCTTGCAACCATAAAATATGCTAAAATTATTTTGTGCACTAGAAATGACCCACATCACATGTTGGGGGAAAAAAAAAATCCCAACACACCAACCAAGCTAACACCAAAACAAATTACACATAACTTAGACTAAAAAAATAATTTTTAAAGCTACAACCAACAAAAAACTTGACAAGATAAAGGAGTTAGTAGCAAAATGTGTCACATGCAAGCATTTAGATGAGGCACCAAATTAATAAAAGCCATAAAATTCTGCAGTAGTATATAGTGCAAATCTTAAGCAATTTTATGACTATAAAATAGTGTATTATGACGCTTAGACATCCACAATGACTTTGAGAGTGGAAGACAATTTATTTGTGGTGGCGAATTACTCCTAAACTTAGTGTTTTTGCACACCTCAATTAAATTTGATAAATTCTTGTGTATTTTAATTTTATCTTTTCATACAACTGTGAGGTATCATATTCGAATTCTAAATAAAATATTCAATTTAATAATATTGATTTTTGCCAATTAAAATAAGATTTAAGATAATTTTATCTTATTTTTAATAATGTTTATTGTTATTTTATTATTTGTGACAATGTTATGTCTTATTCATGTGGGAATTGTTTTATATTTCAATAAAAATTGAGGTGAAATAGAAAGCATGGGCAAAAGTTCATTAGTATTTTGGGCCTAGCTGAACAATAGGCCTATTTTCGTCCATACATGGAATTTTACTTACAAATCAAAATTGAATTTTTTTACCTCTATTCAACGATTTCATCCTACCACATAGAAAAAAAATCATTAAATAGAAGTAAAAAAATTAAATATATTTTTAAATTCTTAAAATTGATAGAACTAAAAAATTTCTTGGATTTAATAATATAGAAATAAAAAGGTAATTGTTCATCTGGTTTTTTATCGAATCTTAACTTTTAATAGTGTAAAACTAAATAAATTACATTATTAAATTTTAACTTTTAGTAGTATTTTGGAGACAGATAAGCAATTATATTTGGAGATGAATGAGAAAATATGGGGTGAATAGCAACGTTGAAAGAAAAAACACAATTTTGAAAACTTTCGATCAGTAGATAGCCCAGTCCATTTAGTAACACAAAATGTTGCATTCATCATAAAAGATTCATTATCTTAAACAAAATTTATTTTGAAAAAACTTAAACTTACCAATTTTCTTGAGTGGCTCATTTTTTTTTAAAAAAAGATAGGCATAGTTATAAGCATGGCTAAATTTTACATATTTTTTCAGAAATAAAAAAAAAATTCAAATTTGAATTTTCTTATACAAATTAGGTTTCAGATAACTCAAATTTAAGTGTTTATGAAATTTTACAAAATCAAATCTCATAATTCAAAACTTTTTTTTTTATAAACAATCATGAAAGAAATAAAAATATTTGGAATGAATAACGTAATTGGAGTTTTTTTTTTTCTAGTTTTGTGAGGCTAGAGGAACCAAGTATGATAAATATTTCATTATAAAATCTCAAAGAAGACCTTAGAGAAATAATATGTTCAATTTATGTCTTATTATGTCCTTTCCCTAACATATATCCAACGTTAAAGACTCATAAAAACCACCTTTAATTGATGGACTAGAAATATTGTTAACAATGATGTGTCCATAACTCAAAAGTCACTGGATTGAAACCAAACTATCGAGTACAATAAATTAACAAACACTTAAAAATTTCTTATATAGAGGCTTAACAGTATAGATCAAAAATGAAAAAAATTATAGGCACTAAAAAGTTATGATTTTTTTTATAGGGGTTAAAAATAAAGTGTTAAAATTTTATAAGATCTAATAATTTATTTAACTTTATTTTTAAAATATTAATTATTTTTATAAACAAAATTCCATTAACTAAATATTAGGGGTACTTCAATTCTTACATTAAAAAAGTGATCCAGATCCAACGTCATAGTTGAAAAACGTCTTATATAATTATATGAATGGTTACAAAATTTCTACCTAACCATGTGCTAGTAACTCAGATAAAAAAGGAAAAAGTTAAATAACATGGCAAAATTGCATAGAGGCCACTCCAAATTATTACCAAAATTATTCAATAAAGAACACGAGAGGTAGTACCGCACATGCAAAAAGTAGGTTTAAATATATTTTTAATTATTATAAATATCACTTTTTATTTTAGTCTCTCTAAAAATATTTTATTTTTTTATTTTAGTTGCTGTAAATATATCTTTTATTTTTTGTCCTTACAATTTTATTTTTAGTTTTTGCAAATATACATTTTATATTTTTGACCCTCGTAAATGTTTATTTTAATCATTATTTTGAGTGACTGAAAATATTTTATATATTACAACAACCAATTCAAATATAAATAAATTTTGAAAGAATTAAAAATAAAATATCAAAAATCAAAAATTTATATTTGCAAGGTCTTAAAAAATTACATAAACTAAAACTAAATAGTGGTATATTAACAAAGATTAAAAGTTCTAGAAATATATCTAGAGATGTATGAGAAGATTTTGGCTTGTCTAATACCAACCTATTTGTACAAATTCTTAGAAAAAAAAAAAAAAAAGCGTGAGTGAATGATACTCCAATATAAAATAAAACCTTTAACATTGTTAAAACTTATAAAAATACTTATATTTGTCTCCTTTAGTAGCACTAGTAAGGTTCAAACTTGCAACATGCATATCGAATGAGTTTTATTTATTTATTTAGATGATGGATTGAAAAAACTCTAGATGGATCTACTTTCATCTTGTGTGATATTCTATGTGGCCTCTGTCCACTACTCCATATATAGTTTAAATAACTCTATATTCTCATGTTTTCTTTTTAACAACAAAAAAGAAATAGATAAAATAAGATAACATATTTCCTTTCTTTTTTTCAATGCTCCTACATGTATTATTTTTAATCAAAAGCAGTTAATGTGAGTTGAATTGTGGAGGTTATCAAGTTTAACACTTAGTGATTATTAAAGTCTAATATTAAAGAATTTAGGTACAATCTTCATCATTGGAGCATACAACTTTTAGATTGTTTAGGTATTCATGGTCATTGAAGGTTTAAGGGCATGTCATCAAATTTTAATTGTTGATATTCTATTGTAATTTTGTGACTTGTTTCTATTTGTAGCATTTCTTATGCTATAAATAGGTTTATGTATTAATATAGTTCTTTTTAGTTTGTACAAAAAGAAATAGATACTCCAATTTAAATATACTAAAAATATCTTTAAAAAAACCTTATTTGTTAGAAATATTTTAAATGATTTATAAACTATTTTGATTTTTTCTTCTTCCTTTAAATTTCTCCAAAATAGAAGAAAAACAAAAAAATATCTAAAAAATATTTTGCTTCTCCCAAATTTTCTTTGCTCTTAAAAATTTATTTAAACATAAACTATTTAAAATATTTACTCTCCTATCCTCCCTTCTTATTAGCTAGAAAACTAAGTGATGTAATTTTCTTTTTCATAATAAGAGAATCCACTCATTTTAGTGGACAACTCCACTTGTTTTCTTTTTCTAATTTTGATGGTATCTTACACATACATATTGTAGGTCTTTGTTCTTATAAAGATCATCTAAAACATATTTAATCTTGTTAATGAAAGAATCTAAAACATTTTTATTAGTTATCTCTTTTTAATAGTCAACTTGATTTCATACGGATGAGTCAGAAATTAAACTCATAATTACATAACTAATCGAACTATTTGTGACTTGGATCACACGGATTCTAAATCACTTCCACAAGATGGGAAATTTGGTTTTGAACAAATGTCATGAAAATGATCAATGAATATGAACAAATAAGTATATTTGGCTAACCTTTCAAAGTTGAGACTAAACTCTTTTATATTTTACATTAATTAATTAATTACCAAGACAAAAGAAAAAAAAAAGGCTAGTGGATGCTGGAGAAAAAGTGGGAAAATATTAGATCTCCCTAGCCATACTAATGTTTTGTGTTTCACATTCAGACGTGACTCTCTTGCAAGAAAACAAAAATCATTGAAATATATTTATAGTATTTTGTTTTTCTTATAGACAAGGCAGTATAATTATTATTAGAAAATCATATTGCGAGATCTCGCGTTCGAATCTACTATATAATGTTTAATTTTACAATAATTATATTTATCAATTGAATTAATATTTACATATATTTATAATAATATCAAAACTAGTATATTTTATTTCAGCTCCGAAACAACAATTTGAAAAGGAAGTTACATTTTAGTTTCCCACTGCAAAAAGTAGTTCAAATCTTTGATTTGAAAATTGTACCAAGCCAATTCACACAAAAATTCAGATCTAAGGCATCTTGATATGTTTCTACCTTTTTTTTTTTTTTTGTATGTGGTGTGGGTGATTTTTAGTGAATTTTTTTGTTGTTGAAATTTTTAGAAATTTTAGTGTGGATGTTTATATGAGTTTATGAAATTGAAATGATTTTTTATTTTACTCTAATAAGTTATATTGACAATTATATATTGTTTTATTTATTTTTTGACTCGCAAATCCATTAATTTTTGTTTTAGTCCCAACAAAAGTTGCTTCAAAACGAACGTATTTTCTACGTTTGTGAACATCAAATGTTAGTTGAAATTGAAAAACTATGTCCTTGTACACACCATCTGAAAATGAATACTTCATTAAAGGTGCTCTAAGTGTCATTAACAATAAAATTATTTATATTTTTCGCATAACTCTAATGTATAAATTTTATATTAATGTCGGTATCTCTTAAACACACACACAAGATATTAGTTTTACCTTTTATTCTTTTAATTATTTTAGCAATAATAAAAAAAATTAGTTTTACATTATGGTTTTTTATTAAATATATATAAAACGTGTAATCTTGACCCCGCCATTGTTGAATTATTAATACGGGGGTTGTACCTCTACCGGTAGAATAGCTTGAATTTTAATTTTTCAAACAATACTTTTGAGATTTATTTTTAGCTATATTATTTTTGTAAAAACAATTTTAAACTATATCGCTATTTAACTAGCAAATATCAGTACATTCCATATTAAAATACGAATTTTATTGTCAAAATATTTAAAACTATATTACGAAATATTATAAGAAGTTAAGTGAAAAATATTTCAAAAAGTTAAGTGAAAAGTATTTAAATATTGTTTTTTACGCTTTCAAAAAAAATATTTATATTTGTATATTCTCTTTAATCTTTAAAAAATTATATTTATATATAAATAGATAAATATTAACATGTAAAAGTAACTTTATTTAAAATTAAATATTTTTTAAATTTACAAATTTAATTAGTGATAAATATTTGTCCCATAAAAAATTTATACAGTATTATTTTAGATTGGACAACGGTCCACTAAACGCTTCTCAGTGAGCCTCGATGCAATCCACCAAAGACGTCGAAATACTCGTGTTCACGAGTGTCAAACATAGACTTAAGTGTCGACTTCTCCCCAATTCGATCATAGTCATTCACCGACAATGAGACAACCATCTTCTTCTTGAGTCAAATAATTTGCAACGGCATAATTACCTCCACCTCACTCTCCTCTAAGGAATTTTTATATAAAGAGTCACATCTTCATAAACTAGATAGATCTTCATTCATTAACTCTTCTACTAACTTCTATTGATTTATGTATTAGAGTGCTTGCAAATACCCCTACCGCAAACGGAACCATCGTCAACAATCGTACACCGTTACCTAAAATCGTATTCGGTCGTCTCCAAGGATCCTAAATGGATCAAGTATATTATAAATCTTTTCAAAATAAATTATATGATATTGTTTTGTTTGATTTTCAACTCATTGGTTTCTAAGGGAATGAAATTCTAGTTATCCAAAGTTTCGGTCATGAGTCAAACTCAAATTCTCCAAAATAATTTTTTATTAGTTGAGGCTCACTTACTATTTGAGTTCAATCACTTAAATGGCTCACTTACGTAATACATTTTTTTTTAACTAATTGATTTATAAAAGTTCGTGATTTTCTTAATTCCACCGTCAAGTTAAACATAGACTAAATCACACCGACTCGCCTTAATTTTTTTAATTTTACCGTCAAATCAAACATAACCTCAATATAGTAAAATAAAAGATTACGAGTTCAAACTTTACCACTAATAAATTAAATGTCTAATAGCCTTTTATCTTTTGAGTTACACTTATGAAACTTTGTATTTTATATTTTACATATGAGATAGATACTTATTAGTGTTGGTTAAAGAAAATAAGTTTCAACCGAATCTTTATTTCTTCTATAAATACAAGGGCAATATTCCAAAAAATATCATCCTTCTTTATTATAGTTTCCTACAATGTCTAAGCACCGATACACGTTTGCATTCACCATATAATAAAAAGAACGGTGCACGACATGTGATGTTACCAAATGGTTATGAAATCAGCAATTAAAAATTTGAAAACAACAACAAAAAATATTGAAGTGGTGGGCCAATTGATACTATATTATTTTTACAACGAAGAGGTGCAATTTGGAAGCACATCGACCCTTCAAAAAAGATAGGGTGTGTTTGACTAACCAACAAAGAAGCATAAACATAATTGCGTTTTGGTGAGGTAGTTTGGCAGATTCATTGCAAGTGGAAGGGAAGGACAATACAAAGTGTACGTGTTCTTATTCACATAAGACACATCGAAAACGACATACATAGATTTAGTTATCAATAATATTATTATCAACACACTTTTAATAAATTTTTTATAATTAAAATTCACATAATTTTTTATTAAATTTATATGTATAATTCATATTATTTTGATTGGTGTAGATTTTGATTAATAAATAAAAATTAAAAAATATGTATTAAAGAAGGTGTCACTAAAATAAATCAAGAAGGTGGAAAATCTTGAGAGGGCCAAGAAATGTGTGGTGCTTGACTTGTAGTTGTGGGCATGTGACAATTGCATATGCGATTGCATTATTGCATTTTCTTCTTTTAAAAAGTAGGAAAATATTGATGAGGAGAAGTTGTACGGAATATTTATTAATGGAAGTTAGATCATTATTAAGATGTGGTGTTTTTAATTATAAAGAATTGTTCGAATAAATATTTATATTATATTTTTATCACTTGTATAAAGATAGTGTTTGTTAAATTAAATTACTTTAAAATATATCATGTTTACCATAAATTCAATTAAATAGAAGATAATTTTATCAAATTTGATTTTTCTTCTTCTTAAGTCGATTATATTTTGATATAATATTTGATTTATCCTCACTTGTTGTGTTTGTCGATAAGAGTATAATAGTCTTTTTTAAAGACTTTTAGTTTTTGTCTCTTTTTGTTTTCTAAGGACTTCACCCTATATTTAAAAAAAAAAATACAGTTAAATAAATTTTTAGTTCATGTAAAAAAAATAATCAATTTGTTTAGTCACACAAAATTGTTATGCATGCATTTTTAATTTATGTTTTAACATTAATGTATATTTTTAAATGATTATGTCATATATACATGTTTACAATACTATAAAAAGTTATTCCATAAAAAATAAATTAAAAATTTAATTTTTAAGTTATTATTTTAGAGACTTTTAACTTGAACGTATGACATTTAAAATATTAAATTGAATTAAAAAAATTTAAATTTGTGTGTTTGAATTTTTAATAATGATATAAATAATGTTTCAAAATATCGTTCAAAAATTTAAAAGTTAAAAGATGTTTTATTTTATCAATGACTAAAACATCTTGTAAAATATTTTTTTAGAAAGTAAATCATTTTGTAGAACAACTTTGTAGAGACTAAAAAATGTGATTTTTTTGTATGAATTAAGAACAAAATTTCGTAATTTTATAGATATTAAAAACTTCTTTAATCCAAAATAATAGTATAAATTGAAGTGTTTTTGGTACATCAATTTTCTAGATCAATAAATTAATGATTATTTTTATGAATCAATAAGCTATTTATCAACTTTTGTATTTTAAGAAAGATAATTTCATAAGAAAAATATATTATTTTATTGTTTATAAGCATGATACTATATTTTTACTTTTAATCCTAAAAAATATTAAATATTCACTTTTTTGAGGATAACTCAAAAAAAAAAAATTTACTCTGTTAATACTTTTAGTAAATAATATTTAGTTATTATAATTTTTAAATGATAGAAAATAATTTGTTGAAAAAAATTAATTTAACTATTAATTTAAAGACCGAACATATCGGTACATGTCGAATTAATACATGTTCCGTAAAAAAATTCATTCATGAGTGCCTTAAAAAATTGTTGGAGACTAAAATAGTAAAATATTGTTGAAAATTGTATATTTAATGCATTAAAACCTATAATTTTGTTGGAAATTGTATATTTAATGCATTAGAATCTTAAATAATACAATACCTTAAGAGGATCTGTTATAAAAATCAAGTAAAGGAAAGAGTTAATCAAAAGTGATTTGAATTAGACTTGTAAGGAACTTTAATTAAAGAGAAATAGTTCAATAGAATCCAAATTAAAGTTGTATTTTAAATAAAATTTCTTTGTTAAATTTTACTTACAAATTAACCTTTTTCTTATACAATTGAATGATTAAGGCAAAAATATTTTGAAATAGTGTAGTGTAGTCCCCAAAGATATACTAGTAGCTCATTAATATGGATAGAGACACTTACGAATTTGATTCCAACTGCTGATAATTTTTTAACATTTGTCTATCCAAGAAAATTAAAAGTTCAATATTTATTTGATGTGTATGAAAGACGCAAATTGTTCAAATTTTAAATAAGCTTTGTACATAGAAAAGTTAGTTTGTAATTTATAATTAAAGAAACTAAACAAAAAGGATTGAAAGCGTAAATTTGTCCTTGGAAAAAACCATGAGACCAATTTGATAAAATAAAATAACATAGATTTTACATGTTAAAAATATTGGTCAAGTTAATCTTTAACTAAAATTAGATTAACCTTAAAAAATTATCATAATTGTTTACATTAAAAATATTAGTCATATCATATATTTACATTTGACTGGTGTGGAAAGATTTGAGTATTAACTTATGTAGAATTAATTGTTGTTGTGAAATCGACGAAATTGAGTAACAACTAAAACAACTTATTACACCAAACTTTTTATAGTATTTTCAAAAAAAAGCATTATTAATTTCTAAAGTAAAAAATATAGAACTTCTAGACAAGACAACGTTACAAAAGCGTTGTTGTAGATTCAACTCTTAAACATCATTTTTTCATAAGTGTTGTTATAGATACATATATTAGAAAATGCTCTTTTTTGTGTGTGATGTTTCAAATGTAATAAAAAAAAATAAAAATAAAAATATATATAAATAAGCGGTGTTGTAAATGCATACTGCTTTCTCGAAAAGTGTTGTTTTTTATTAAATTAAAAAGACAAAAACTCAAATTAAAAGAGTTATCCACGTAAGACCTCCTTCCTTTGGCCACCTAACATAGTTACTAACACTAAAGATCCTTCTCAAAAAAATCAGTTTTTATATTCTTTTTTAAAAAAAAATTGGTTTTAGAAATGAAGAGATTAAAAATTCATTTTTAGTAAATTGAGGGGCTAAATGTTATGATGTTTTTTTTTTTTATTAATGATATGATACTTAGATGTCATTTATTAGTTGGATAACATATTTTTCATGTCATTAATACTTAATTAATTTTATTTATATATTTAAATATTAAAAATAAATAAAATTTTAAAATATTTTTAAAGTTTTAATTTATTGTTGGATAAAAATAAATTTTAAGTTTTGTATTTAATTTTTTTAAAATTTTAAATATTTATTATATAACTAAATAAAAAATTATTTTAAATATAAAAGTAAAATTAATTATAAAAATAATGCTATAAATTTTTTTTATTCAACTTACAAATGTCATTTAAGTGTCATAATATTAATTTGAGTGTCACATCATAAAAAATGACGAGGATAAAAAAAATCCAAAAATTATTTAATAAGAGGACAAATAACTGGTTTAAAAAATGAGGGATTAATAATTAATTTTGTATAAAATAGGAGAATCAAAAGTGCATTTAAATCTTCATATTTTTATTTTTATTTTAAATTGTGACAAACTTATACAAACTTTCAAAAGTGATTATTTTATTTAAAAAATGATTATTTTATAAAAAAAAATATGTATCAAATGCATCCTAAATGGGCTTGGAGACTATTATTAATATCTTTTTATAAGCTAATACAAAAATCGACTAACAACTGATCATAATTAGTTGACTATTGAATCATTTTGTCGGTCAAGAATTGAAAGTGGATACCAAATCTAGATGAGTTTAGAGGCCAACATTGAGTCTTATTATATTCATGATGATGATGAATAAGAGTCCAATAGACTATATCAAGAAATTGATCTAGCCAAAATGCATTAAAGCATTTTTCTACATGGTGGGGATGAGGTGGTTATGGCAATACAAATGATGATAGAAACTTATATGAGGTCAGTTTTATAGTAAAAAAAAATGAACAATTACTCGCTCCTTAATGGACGACGTGGTTGATTGATATTAAAGTTAAAAATTTAGTCGATAAGACGATTTTGGGCTGCAATCCAGTAGTTTTGTTAGCCATCATTTTATAGATATAATATGTGAGTTAGTGGGTTTAGAATGCAACAAATATACTCGTGTAGGTTTATGTATTGTTTTTCGTTAGGCTTAATTGCAGTTTTGGTCCCTCTATTTTAGCTGAATCACGAAAGTAGTCCCCCTATTTTGTTTCTCCCCAGTTTTGGTCCTCCAAACAGAATTTTAGTCTAAAATTTGATGAAATTTCATTGTTTAAAGCAGTGCTACACTATTTATGATCATATATTTCAGGTACAATCGTTGCAAATGAGTTCTTGAGACATAGTGTGACTTAAATAAATGCAAAAAAAATGAAATTTCATTAAGTTTTGGACCAAAATTTTGTTTGAGGGACCAAAACTGGAGAGAAACAAAATAGGAGGACTACTTTCGCGATTCAGCTGAAATAAAGGGACTAAAACTGCAATTAAGCCTTTTCGTTATCATTTTCCTAATTTTTTTTTTCATTTCTAGATAGTAGTTCGACCTTCAAACTAATCACTATTTGAAGTAGTCTAATAACTCGCAACTGAAAAATATAGTCTTTTTCCTCAATGATATTGCTTGATAAAAAAAACGGAGATCATCAAACAACTAATCTATTGAGCAAAAGGTTGTTCAGCTGATCATATAACTAGTCGACTAAACACCAAATTTTGCAATAACAATAACAAATATTGAAAATCAAGTGATAAAGGCTCATTTATTGAGTGGTCAATGATATGATCTTTAACTCTTACATAAGTAAAATCTGTTGAGAAGGGAAAATTCATCTTATGTGTTCTATAAGAGTATGTTTGATTTGCTAAAAACTAGGAGACTGGACATTACTATATTTTGGTATTCATTGTTTCAGAAATTGGTCATAATACTCGACAAAACATAAATTGGTCAAAAATAAAAAAATTTGCCCCTCACTAAACTATGAGACAACTTTTGTTCTAAAAACAAACTATCAAAAATATCAAAATACATTTTTTGTTTTATAATAAAAAAATTATTATTTCTCTCTACTGTATTATCCCCTAATATATATTTCTTTATTTTCTCATGCCCCGTCTATTCTCAATATACATCTTTTTTATGTGTTATCTCTTTTATTTGCATTCATAAATAGATATCAATAAAAAAATATTTAATAAATATTATATTATTTTGTTTGATGTATAGACATTCCAAATAAAACACAGAATAAAATTGTTACTTCTATGTATTGACCATTAAAAACAATAAAATATAAAAAATTATCATATACACTTTTTTATTAAATTTTAATGTTATATCCACACTTATTGTTTTAGTAATCAAACCAACCTTAAGTTTCTTCAACAACGAGTATTCACAAGGAATTATAATACGGTTATTAAAAAATTAATATTTTTCAACTAAAACAACTCCATATTTGTATTTTATTAACAAGCCATTATCAAGTTGTACATTTACTCTTTTCTTTTAATCCCAAATCTCAAGCAAAGCCGAAAGATGATAGTTCGGGTCCCACTTTTATTTAATTTTTTTGACATTATTAGGTCAAATGACAACAACAACTAGTGTTTGCTTGGTGCCTCCTCTCATGCCTCTTCTAGCCAAATATTCAGAATGAGAATAATATATTATTGACTTGTTTAATTATGCATTCAGACATACAAGTTTAATAGTGACTACTTCCAAATATTGCTTCACGTGGACCCCCACAAGTTTTGTTCCTAAATTATTCGTTCCACCTTATAATAAATATCATTGAAAAATTTATACATATATTAAAAAAATATAATAATTAAAAAAAGAGATATTTTATTAAATTACTCATTTTAATTATTGATAAATTTTCAATCAATACAGAATATAATAATATTTTGAAAATTATATATACAAAAATTATTAAAGGGTTATATTAAAAAATTTAATTAAAGTTTTAATGAAAATTATAAATAATATTAATTTTCAGATTTTTTTAAAAAAAAAAGTAACAGTCATTATATGAATGAAGGAATAGTTGCTTAGCCACAACACAATTTTAATAGAATCTTCTTTTAAAAAAATGATAAAACAAATGCCACTACTTGGAATTTTAATATCCTTGATGCCCCTGATATTTGTTTAACAAGAGGAGAGAGTTTGTTGCTCGTGTCATACGTTAGAAGTTGGTAAACTGAATTTATGGTAGAATTTTTTCAAAATCAACTTTGAAAAACACGGCTTATAAAAAGGATTCAATTTTATGTTTTGATCTTGGAAAAAAGTTGAATTTAATTCTAAGTTTTTATCTTGCCACTTTCTAAGTTTTTGTGCTAGAAGAAATGGAGGACACCATTTTGTGAAACCAAAGAGATTTAAACAATGTTGGCTACGTGACAATGATTTTGATCGCAAAATCATTCAAGCTTGGAATAAGAACGTTTCGTCTATAAATTAAAAAAGAAAATGTATATGTGAAAGACTCCTAAAAATGAGGTGAATCCACTAAAAATGAATTATTTAGGCTTAACTATCGATCTAGTGCGAAAGGCATGATAGATAAAATCGAAGAAGTAGAATCTACTTTTGACGACTTACTTGAAAGCGAGGAAGTGGGGTGGGTCCACAAACACAATTTTTATGGCTTGAACATAAAATTCGAAACAATATATTATTTCACGATAAAGCTTCTTAGAGGACATGACATAATAGGATGGATACGATCATGGATAAGCATGGCCAAAATAATAAAGAGAAAGAGGATATTTCCCAATTTTCATCAACTTTTTTCATGATATATTTGCAACTTCGACTCACTTTAAGCTCGACGAAGTTTTTAGGGGTTGTTATGGGTCGCATAACTAATAGTACGAAAACTATTTTGGATCAAGAGTTCACTAGCAAAGATGTTTTTTATGCCCTCGTATCTATGAAATCCACTTTAATATTAGGTCTAAATGGTATGCCGACTATCTTTTTTCAAAATTATTGGCATGTTGTGATATCTCTTAGTTGGTGCTTAATACCCTAAATCACGAGGGAGGTCCCAACAACATCAACCATAACTTCATTTGCCTCATTCTGAAAAACAAATAAGCCTACAAAAAATTGGTGAATTTCACCCAATTCCCTTTTGAAATGCTGTTTTAAAAATTGTTGCAAAAGCTATCACATATCATATGAAATTAATTCTGTTAGATATCATTCATATTTTTCGAAGCATGTTTGTGTCTGGTTGATTAATAACAAACAACACGCTGATAACTTTTGACTATTTTCATTGTATGAGGAAAAACATCACCAAAAAAAAAAAGGCTTTGCATGTTTGAAATTGGACTTGTCAAAAGCTTATGATCGAATTGAGTGGTCATTCCGGATGGCCGTTTTGAACAACATGGATTTCTGTTAACATTGGGCAACACTTATTATGAAGGTTTTTCTACAGTGTCTTTCTCTATTTTGCTGAATGGGACCCCTTGCAAAAAGTTATCTCTTTAGAGAAGACTAAGACAAGGTGACCCCCTATGCCTTTATCTTTTTATTCTTTGTGCATAAATTTTTCAGGACTCCGCACTAAACCACATGAGAATAGGGTTACCCATGGTATCCAAATTGTTTGGGGAGCATCTATTTTATGTCACTTGTTTTTTGCAGATGATAGCCTTACTTTTTTGCAGAACTACTCAAGCGAATGTTGAATCCTTTAAAGTTATTCTCCAACTCTACCAAGATGCTTCATTAATTTTGTTAAATTAGAGGTCTATTTCAACCAAAATGTGCCTTTAAACAAACAAAATTGACTTCCTAAGATCGGTCACTTTTAAGGAAATATACTCCCTCAAAATTTACCTAGGTTTACCAACCTTCGTCGGAAGATAAAAAAAACAAGCTTTTGTGTTTGTTCAAGATCATATTTAGAAGAAAATCAAGAGGTAAAAGGAAAAATGTCTCTCATCCGCAACAAGGGAGGTGTTTAACAAGTATGTGGTCCAATCCATACTCACCAATAATATGAGTTGCTTCTTACTCGCTACTAGTTTGTGGGATCACATTGAATTTATGATTAAACAATTCTCGTGGGGCGCTTGACAAAGTTACACTAAAAAAATCATTAGGCTAATTGGAATGAATGTTGTCAATCGAAGAACAAAAGGGTCTTGGTTTCTGTAGTTTCAATGTTTTCAATCTTGATCTCCTTACTAAACATGTTTGGTGCATTTTATCCAACCTTCACTCTCTGATAAGCAAATGTATGAAATCATAGTATATTATGAAAGGTGATATCATTAAATCAAAAACTAGATATTATCATAGTTATACTTGATAAGGTGTTCACGTTGCCATTCAAATTCTCAAAAGAGGTTGTTTGCGGAAAATTAATACAAGCTATTAAGTTAACATTTGGGAAGATAGGTGGTTATCGCTTTAAAATAGATACAAAGTGTGGACTCCAAAATCTCCCTTTACTGATCTCTCTCAAGTGTCATAGTTTATTTTCCATGACCTTGGCACTTGGAACATATAGTAGTGATATCAACCTTTTTGCATAGTGATCAGCTCATTTGGGGCATTCACAAGAAATGTTTGTTTACCATTCGGAGTACCTACCACACCAATAGACACTAGGAAGACTTAGAACCATTTTCTACCTTTGACTCTTGACGAAACTCTACTTGCTAGACCAAGTTATGGAACCTCAAAACAGTTCTGAAACATGTGAACTTGGATTGGAGAATTATGCATACTAGTTTTCTTGTTAAACGAAACATTATTAGAAAAACGGGGTCTTGGTTGATCCTTTTTGTCCATGATGTGTTGAAAAGGAGGAATATGTCAGTCACATTTTTTGTAGATGCCCATGGGCAAAATAGGTTTGGTTTCATTCTCATCTAGGTATTGAGTTTGACCAACTATCTCATAACTTCTCTATTTGGTATGAAAATCTTATTTCCACGTACTCTCTCAATGTTATCGAGTTTATTTTATCTATTTGCTATAATAGATGGTACTCTCAAAATGTTTTTTTTTAAGGTAAACTTGTGGAAGTTGGAGTAGCTATTGAAGGTCGTGGGTCACAAAGATGATGCATGGGGAATCGGCATTGTTATTAAATGATAGTGAAAATGTGGTTTTAGCTATTGCAGCTTGGAATATTACTACTCTACCTGACTCAGATGTAGCTGAAGCTATAAGATTCAGATTGAAAATTTCATTTGCTTTGAATTTAGGGCTTCGTCACATCATATATGAAAGTAAAGTTTCATAAGATCTTATCGGTGCTAATGTATCACATTCTTGGATGAAATAGCACTTAGAGTTCAAAGTCGTAAGATTGGAAAGATTTCAATTATCATGAACCTATTTGGTGGTTCAGATTAATAGTCCTATTATTTTTTATTCAATAAAATTATAACGCAATCCTAATTTTATCAAAATTAATGTAATTTGAACATTAAACCTCTATTTGTTCTTGCAATGTCATGATACGGTGAAAAAAGCTATAACTTCTTGCATATTAAAATCACGATGATTTGCAAATTGGGGTGCGATATTACCTACTAAAATGCACTTGAAACAAAATATGCTATGAATCAATGTCATGAGGTTTAATTCAATAGTATGAGTTGATGACATTTTTCAATATAAAAGAATTTGCATTAAATAAAAAGACAAAAACCTTATTGATATTTATTTATATCAATTTAGTTATTTGTCTCTTTTTTTTCGTTTAAATCCTTTATTTTATTTTTAAAATTTATGAGGTTAATTTTTTTTTTGTTTCAAGAAAAAACATTAATGTATCTTGAATAACATTGGTATGGCAAATTCAGTTATGTCATAAAAAGAATTAAGGACACCCAACTTCACAAGACTGAGACAAACAAAAAATAAAGCTATAATCTCAAACAAAACAAGGGATGAGAGCATTAAGAAGACAAGTCATACATAAAATTTGTCTTCTTTGTTGTAATCCACTTCTACGATATTCACTTAATCTTTTCAACCATCATAAAACTATTGAACTCAGAGTGATTAAAAAAAATGAAATTGTGACTGTTCCAAATTGTTCATGCACTCGCAACCACATGACTCTAAACTTGTCACGAACCCCTTTACCCCCTCAACTGATACCACCAAACTGATATGCATGTGCCTCCACTTTACAATGCATGGCACCACTAATCGCCAACCAATTAAGGAGATCCCTCCAAACACACCCAAGAATGGGAAAATCTTTAAAACAATGCAGAATAATTTCATCAAATCCACATTCCGCAATACACAAAGGAGAATCAAATTAGACTGAATCTCTGGAAATTAACTTATCTTTGGTAGATAAACAATTCAAAAATAAACATCAAGCAAAAATACACACCTTCAAAGGCTTCATTTTATTCTACACCAACGAATAAAAAGCAAGTCTTGTATTTAGCTCCACATTTATCAAAAAACATTTACACGTCTTTTACCATATAAGCTCCAACATTTTTAATATTTTATTGCCACTTGTATTGTATATATATTTTTCTACAAATAGGTGTTATCGAGCAACAAAATACACTCAAATACTAATTACTTTTCTCACTCAAATAACTCCTTATTTTAGTTCCAATTCAACTTGAAACTATTAACCCCCTAAAGACTATATCTGCCACATAAATATTTTTATTCACACAGCTAAGTTAAACTGATCCCTCAACAAACCCCTATCTACCCAAAAATCCAACCAAAAATAAGTATTATCTCCATTCCACACCACCCTCACAACATGCTATGAAAACTATCCCATATTCTCTCCCCTAACCTCAACTGAAATGAAAAAGATAATCTTCCACCAAACTAAGTCCTTGTTAGAACCACCTAAAACCTTCTAATCCACACACACATATTTATAATATAACACTTTATATTCAATCATTAATATTATTTATCTAATAATGCTAAATTAAAAGCCTTTAAATTTCTCACACCTAACCCACAATCCACTTCTACTTCGATTAATACTAAAAAAAAAATTATTTATAGATAAATAAATAAATAAATAAATTTACATACAAACGCGAAGTCTCATATTCAATTTTAAGAATTAAATAATTTTAAAAATTAAAATTATTAAATAGTTTTAATTAAAAATATAAAACTATTAATAATAATCATATGTATATATGGTCTTGCCACATCAATGTTTTCTAAGAAACGCCAATATTTTTAATAAAAAATAATATAATTTTATGCATGATTTGAAAAATAAATGATCTAAATAGAAGAAAAAGAAATCAAAATATTATAAATATGTAAGATAAAGACTCATTAAAAAAGTTGAAAAGATCATTCTTTTTTTTAATCTGAGAAAAGAATAGCATCTCCAATGGGGACTTCTTAAGTAATGGGCACCTCAATTTATTAGTTACCAATACTTTTGTATAGACATTTTCTCTACTTTACAACATGTAGGCTCCGCCGCTAACAAAGAAAAAAGTCCTTAACGATAGAAAATGTTTTGGTGTATTATATTTTTATTCAATTTAATAATGATATATTATAGTTATCAGTGAGATTAAGGAAATTTTTATAAAAGTATTGTGTTTGAGTGGTTGAATATATGTTTAATTACAATTGTAGTTTTTTTTTTTATGTTTATCAATTTATAAAATTTATTATTTTATTTTAAAATTTAATAGGTTTTGTCTTTCACTTATATTGTTTAATTTTAAAATAATAATATAATATATTTTAAATGATGTAATATGTGATATCAATTGTTTAATGATTAATATTAATGAAATTCCAATAACACTTTTTAAATACTTCAATTTCAACTTATAAATATTTATTTGACTAAATACCACATGTGGTCTTTTAACTTAATTTCAGCTAACGTTTTAGTTTTTTTTTTTTTCCTTCCCGATTTGATCCTTTATTTTAATTTTAAGTGACAATTTGATATTTTATGTTTTAAAATATCAACAATATTATCCTTATTTTTTGCAAAAATTTAAAAAATTCATAAAAAATTTCAAACAAAACTCATAAAACTAATTATCATCCTCAATATAATGTAATTTTATCAAATTCATAACTTAAATCTTTAAATAGACTCATATTTTCATCTCCAACAACATCAAATAAAGAATGACAAATATGAGTTTATTTGAAGATTTGAGTTACGAATTTGATCAAACTTTTTTATATTACAAAATATAATTAATTTTATGGATTTTGTTTGAAAATTTTGATAAATTTTTAAACTTTTGTAAAAAAAAATGATAACATTGTTGACGTTTTAAAACATAAAAGATTAAATTGTCACTTAAAATTAAAATAAATGACCAAATTGAAAAAATAAAATAAAAGATAAATGACTAAAACATTAACTGAAATTAAGTTAAGTGATCACAAGTGGTATTTAGTCTATTTATTTTTATAATTTAATTAAATATAAATAATTAATGTATCTAAATAATTTTATATTATAAAATTATATATTACGTCATTAAAAATATCTAAAACTATCATTTTTAGTTAAAAATCTACAAGATAAATCAAAATTATCAACTTATAAAATAGAAGAATTAATTTTACAAATTAATGAAAATACAACGACAAAAACTACAATTAAATAATATTAAAAATATAAATAAATAATATATACATTTACATTTATAACGAACTCATTTAATTACTATTTTAAAATGACTACTATTGTGGATGATGAAATGTAAGTTGTCGAATAGTTTAAAAAGAAATGGGAATAGCAATGAATACCAAAGCATGGACATACTGAATATTGATGCTACAAGACATTTTGGTCCCACTATTGAAGAATATATATATATATATAATATAAAATAAGATGATTTTTAAGTTAAAATTTAGTTCTTTTAATATAATTTTTTTTTCATTTGGTATACTTTATATATATATAGTAGTCCTGTTATATATCTAGCTGCTGGGACCTTTTTTCCAAAAAAAGAAAAACAGAACTGGGACCTCACTTTTTTATCATTGGAATCCTCAGCTAGTTGAGGTGAGGACGACAATGAACTGAACATGTTACTTCTACCTTTACATTGAAAAACAGCCAATTTAATTTGGAATTTTCTGTAACTTTTTTACTGATTGAACAAAAAGTGTTTACTTTGTTAAAGAATAATTCTTTCTTTTCTTTATAAATTAACTAATAATTCTTTCAAAATAATAATTATTGTCGGTTGTAAAATATTTATTAAAAAAAGAGAAATTTATTGAATTCAACTGTGTGTTATTAAGTCTCACATTGATTATAAATTAGTTAAATATTCAATATATAAGAGTAGTAATTCATATACACATTATTTTAAGATTTTCGATTGAAATTGTTGGGTATTGAGCTTGTTTCCCAAAAACTCAAATATTGTAATCATGTGTGTCTTACTTATTTAAGTGGAGAGATGTTTGATTAGGTTGGTAAGAGATACTATTTCGAGAAAAAGACAGCCGCCAAAAGAGAAAAAAGAACAGTAAACTCAATTCCTGATTATGTCAAAATAGTCTTATAAAAATATTGATTGCATATTTGTTAACAGTTGGATCAATATGATTTTTGAACAGCAAATTCATAACATACAGGTTTTCGTTTTCAACGGTCGGATCAGTGAAACAACGTATAGGGAGGGATATATATATATATATATAGAGAGAGAGAGAGAGAGAGAGAGAGAGAGAGAGAGAGAGATTGCAAAATATCAAATTTTGAGATGTTTTTCTCTTTTTTGTTTTTCATTTGTAAGTTTTAGTGTTTTGTTATTTTGGCTGGTTATATATACGATTTGTGCATTATTTTGAGACTTTCTTGTACCTTATTTGACTATATTAGAGTTATTTCTTTGATTTGAACGACGTGTGGTTTTTACCCTTGCATTGAGATGTTTTTCACGTTAAAATATTGGTATTCTTTATGTGTTTTTATTTTACCAATTTGCTATTATATATTTGTTGTTGTTCCTCACATACTCTTGCAAGTTAGGAGAATTTTACATCGGCTGCATATTGTTTGTTATTGTGTTTTTGTGTTTATTCCTATCCGAAATGTGGTGTCAAAATTCCTTGTGGTCCTATTGTTTCTTTCGCACCTCAGACTCCCTAACAAGTATTTGGTTGAAATTGAAGAATATTGAAGACGTCTCACATTGCTTAGAATTGTAAAGAAACAGAGAATTCAAGACTATATATATGGCTCTTATTTTTATTATAAATTGCATTAGTCATAAAAGTTTTAGTTTGTATCTGATTATTTTATTTTCTTTTATACTATTATGTTAAAGTGTTGTAATATGTAATTCAAATATTTGCTTTGAAAAGTGTTGTGTAATGATGGGCCATGGAGAATTTGATAGAAGTCTATGTGTTGTAATAATTTTACGTAGTATTGTTATCTGGTTGTCTTTAGCCAATGGTCATCGTTTTTTATCTGATTTCGGAGTTTCTACATTATTTTATTGTGTTTCAATTGTTATTTATATTTTTCATTTTGTTTATTTGCTTCTGACATCTGGTATTAGAGTTTTTGGTTCGTTATAGAGAAATAGAGTTCTTAGTATGCTTTGTGGTTGCAGCTTTGATTGATCTTCCACATCAAAAAAATAAAGGTTATACTGTATAGGTGTTGTTTATGCAAGATTCCGACTAAGAAAATATTTAGTTATTAAGTGGTTTATTGTGGCTCATCCCTCTTTCATGGGAACTTACTTGATGCACAATTAAAGTATGTCAAATTTGACTTAGAGAAATTTGATAGGAGAAACAATTATGTGTTGTGTAAAAATTTAAGTCAAAGATGTGTTGATATAATCATAATTAACAAGGTATTGATTAGCACATGAACATTAGTTGACATTGAAGTGGTTTAGCTTTAAGTGAGGTATTATTTTTATGGTTGAATTTTATACTTCCTTTGAACTATGGTTGTCAATGTAGACAACAGAAGACAAAGATGCATCAATTTCAATTAAGGTGTAAATTGGAGGATTTGATTGAAACTATAAAATATTAAAGAAGTTTCTCAGCACAAATCTATATATCACGCTAGTTTTTCATCATAAATTGCACTAATCAAAAATATTTTAATTTTGTATTTGATTATTAAGATTTTTTTCTTTCTAATTTTAAATTTTTTACTTTATACTCTTGTATTGTAATTATGTTATTTATTTTTTTCTATATCCATTTATTTTTCTCAATAAAATTATTATTATTAATGGTGATATTAATAAGGTGGAAGAGGTTACTCTATTTTTTCACAATCCCCAACTCCAATCGATTGTCAAATATGGTAGTTGGATTTGTTTATCATAACATGCTTACTCAACAAATTGATGTATGTTTTAATATAATTTGTTCTATTATATCTCTTTTTATATTAATTATTCAATAAAATTCAAAAACTATAATGCATCGTTTTTAAGTTTTAATAAAATAAGTATTACTTGCATCTCTAAGGTTGTGTTTGGAAGCAAAGAAAGCTAGAGGAAACATTGGAAGAGGAAAGAAGGCACACACTTCAAAAGAAATTATGTTGCTTGGTTCAAATGGAACGTAGGAAGAAAAGACAAAAAATGAGGTGGGATCAGAAAAATGCATTCTCATCAAAATGGAGATAAATATGAGAAAGTGAACTTATTTTTTCTCGTTTTACAATTTTACCTTTGTTTTTATTTATTATAATGTCACAATTTTAAGGATATTTATATTATTTTGTGATCTAATTTATTTTTTTTATGTTTTTTATTCTAAATAATAACAAAATCGTCTTTCGTCTTACTTATTTCTTATTTCATTTTTTTTTCAAAAAAAAATTGGTTCAATCAAATGAGAAGGAAAAGAAAGACATTTGTATTCAAATGAGAAGGAAAAGAAAGACATTTGTATAAAAAGGGAAGAGAGATAAAAGAAGGTAAGTTGAATATGTTTGATTCAAAAACAAAATGAAATTAAATTCTTAATGATTTTATATTATATTATTATTTTTTAAATAAAAAGAGAACAAAAATTACTTAGAAATAAATTATATTTTTTTAAAATTTAAAATATTATCTTTTATTCCTTCTCTTTCAAATCTCTCGAATTAATAGCCATAAATTTTCTCCAAATCTCCTCCTTTCTTCCCTAATTTTTTTTAAACTAAAATGTCTCTAATAATTCTCCCTTTCATCCCATTTTTTCTTCTCTATTAAAATATTTAATCTCATTTTAATTGAATGAAATACACCTTTTAAAAAAGGGAGTATTCGGTAGCATTTATGATATAATTAAAATTGAGTTGATGTGATAGGTAAGGGGAACTTTTTTGGGTTGGCTTTGGTGTTTATAAAGAAATAAAAGGATTAAGATAAGATAAAGAAAGAAAAAGGTGCAAATTGGGTTTAAGTGAATGTGATGGGTTAGGGATATATATGAAAAAGATGAATGTGTCTCACTCTCTTCTCATCCATCTAACTTTTCCAATGCCACGACCATACAGCTGACACTAGACACGTCGATATACACTAAAATAATCACTACCACAATATATACTAATATATTATTATTATTATTATTATTTTCCTCAAAATGAATGAAAAACCACCAAATTCAAATCTATTTAATATACTTCTTTTAAAAATATCTCTTATAAGAGAGAGAAATATGTTTCTTAATGATAAATAATTAGGAGTTTTAAAAAATTATAATACATGTTGAATTTTATAAATGATCTTATATTAAGTGATAAAAAATGAAAAAATATTTTGTCATTAAAAGGAATAAATTATTTTCTAACGTGAATGCATAGTCCCAATACAAATTTATGTGCTAATTATAATATTAAAATATATTTTAGTAAATAAAATAAAAAATATATATATGTTATAGATATCAAGTTAGGCTAATATAATAACAAGTTAACAACCAATAGTTAGATATCAATCAAATTAAATTCCACAAAGAGTTAAACATAATATTGCATAGTGATTTTAAATAGGGACCGAAGCTACAATTTCCACAAAAAGGCAATAAAAAGGAAAAGGTTTTGGCAGTTTACTTTGAGAAAAAATACTTGGTGTTATCAGATTTACATTAATAAAAAACTTTAAGGTAAACAATTATTACAAAATATAGTCAGATAAAAATAAAAAAAAAACTTTTAAGGTAAAAAATTATTAAAAAATGTAATCAAATAAAATATTAATTAATTAATTAAAATATATTTATAAAAATAACAAAAAGATACTTTTTTATATATTTATTATATATAATTATAAATGTCCTTGTATTTTCTTCTCTTTAGACAGAATAATAAATTTAATTAGAAATTCCCATAAACATCCTTATGAGTCATGACTATCAGATTTAAATTCGATAGATAATATTTAATCTAACAATATTAATATTTATTAATTAAATTAATATTTAAAATATTAATTTATTTATTAAAAAGATAAAATTAACATAAATTTTGGAAAATATAATTAAAAAAATTCACAAATTAAAGTCTACCTAACTCTCCGATCCAAACAATGTGAAAGTAAAAAGTAATGTGATTTTGATAACAGATAAAACCGGCCAAAAGGTGGGATAGATTCAATTTAATTTAATTTAATTTAATTTAATTCAATTTAATTTAATTCATTGAAAAATCCAAACAATTGGTGGTTTCTACGAGCATCCAACAACGATGTGTTGTTTGAAAACTTAAGAACCTTCTTTTCGTGCGCTTTGATTGATTGATTAAATATTAAGCAATAATTTGTCAAACAAAACCGTATCTAATACCATCTCCCTCTATTATTATAACACTATCCAACATATTTTCTCAATGCCAATTCTAGTATCAATTATAATAATTTTAATATTGTATCGTGTTTTTTTCAATGATAAATTAGTTAGAAATTTAAACAAAAAATACTAATACATATTGAATTTTGATGAAAATAATCTTTTATTTAAAGAAAGAAAAATTTAAGCAGATAATTAAAATAATTAATCAAAACAGCTATTTTTTATATTATCATATGATATTAAGTACCATGATAATTGATAATCTATTAAACGAAAACATGATTAAAAAATAGCGAACAAAACAAAACCAATCCAAGTTAAGAATCTACCAGCACCACATGTGGTGTGACCTAAACACAACTGATCCACCCACTCACGTCTCTAAAAAATTTCAAAGTACAAAATCCGAAAACTAAACACATGATGTTTCCTAGGCATGTGGGCCCTCACCACCGGACTTCACCTCACAATTCAATTTGGTTAATTGTCAGAAAAGAAAAATCTTATATGTGCAGTAATGGCCAACGGATCTCACACGCAAAAAAAGGAAATTCACTCACACAACACCAACTCCTAATTTTTAACACTTCATCCCTTCTTCGCCTAAATAAATTTGGTATCAATTTTACAAATGGTTCATGTCAAAATTACTTAAAATTTTTAATAAAAATCGATAATATATTTTTTTATTGATAGATTAAATAATAGATAAATTTATATATAATTGTGATATTGAAGATTCAAATTTAATATATTATATTTAATTTAATAATATCAATATTTATTAATTGAGATTAATTTTATAAATTTGTAAATTTTTTATTTTTGTGAATAAAATAGTGACATGATTGATATTAATTTAATAAAAAATATATTTTTATTGAATTATTATTGTTTAAATTATTATTTTTATTATAAAAAATTAAAATATTTATTATTATCTACGTCTAAAAGATAATATTTGTGGTGGAAGTTTAAAAAAAAACATTTTTAAATTTTATCATCAGTAGATTATAATCTATGATATAATTTATTATTAAAAATATGTTTCTATAAGAGAGGCAATTAGATAGGTATTCTTGGGATCAATGGGTTTTATTATTACTTTTTTGTTTGTTTGTGAGTTTCACGTAATTTTAATTTTAAAATCAAACATATAAAATTATTAATCTATGATATAAAGTTGTTAGTAAAATTTATTTAATATTTATTATCTCTTTTTATAAAACTATGTAAAAAAATTTATAGGTATTAAGAAAAGTAATTGTAGTGTTAAAGTTGATTTAAAAGATTGTGTTACTTTTCTATATTTACTTATATAATCAATGATTTCATAAATGAAATAAAATAGAAATTTATATTTTTTAAAGAGAATAAATAGGGGTGTTTTTGTAAAAAAAATCATTAATATATGTAGATTTTTTATTAAAAAAATCATATTAAGAGATAAAAAATCTTCAAAGTATATCTTATAAAAGATGACAAAGATAATTTTTTTAGATGCCAAATTAGAATAATTGAATGCTTATTAAATATTATTATTAAAATATTATAAATTATTGATACGTATTCCTGTGTCATATTTAAGTATCAAGAAACTAATTTTCACCGACTATTGTATTGATGCTATATCACTAAGAGACCACAATGGAGACTTATCTCTTATTAAATTGGTATGTTAGTTTGACAATTTTAAATCTAAAAGACATTAAGTTGCAGTAGTAATTGTTTAATTTGGTCATTAATATTTTTTCTTGGATTCAATGTGCATATGGATATGACTATACCTTAAATACATATCCATGAAAGATAATAGTTTGAAGTCGGATGAATTATCGTCTAATTTATTTATGTTGAAAAGGGGATACGCTTTGTTAAGATCGATGTAGTCCACACACATACATCATTTATTATTGGATTTCATAACTAGTATAACGTTGGAGAGTTAAGTAGTGTACTTGACCTATGACTTTAAATCAATCTTGTCAATTTCACCAGCAGTCTATGTGAAAATGTCAACATGCTCCATCAGCCATGCGATTAGTTGTTTCTTCACCTGATTGGGCATATCGATTTTGATTTTGATTGTCTTTCTTGGTTTTCTCCTGTCGGACTCAACATGAACTCCACGTCAAGGAATGACCTCCTGATATGCTTTTAAGCTTTATTATGGTACTAATCAATTTGCAGCTCTTCCAAACTAGTGTCGTAGTCGGCTACAGAGGCACTAGTAACACATATGACTTGATTTCCTTTCTTAGTTTTTGGTTGTGCGGACTTCAGTTGTACTTGTTGATCTTGATATAAGTAATGAAGCATTTTCTCGCTGCCTAATATCAACGTGGACGATGGATACCTTACCGAACTTCACGTGATATTTGAATTTCAAGTGGACAATCGAAGAAATGCTGCCCAACTTTGCCATGGTGGGGCGTCCAATGATGTAGTTTTATATGGATTTCCAATCGATCACAAGGAAATGTGTTTCGATTGTCTTCATTGTCTATTCGCCGACGAGACTCAAGCCATTTCTTGTCGGCGGGGGGGTTGTTGTGGCCTATAGCAGTGTACTATCTCAACTTCTTCTTTTGGATCAATAGCTCAATTACATCCTTTATGTGGATGCAATCGTTAGCGCTGTGACTGTTGCACTTATGGTATCGACATTACTTTCTTTTGTCAACCTCTGGTCTTGGTGAGACTTGTCAAGGGAACTGAATTATTCATTGAATTATGCATTTGGGCATTCCGTCAAAAATGTTTTCTCTCGAGGCATTGAGAAGGGTGTATGCTAGGAAAAGATCTAGAGGACCACAACTACTTAAATATTTTTGGGGTTTTTCCTTTCACTTCATGTTTGATGTGGATCTGCAAGAAGGCTTTAAGAAGGTGGTTTTCTTTTCTCTATTTTGCCTACCCCCTTCATATTAACCTTTTATAGATATCTTCTTCGTTTTGGATGTACACTTTGGCATGGGCTAGAAAATTGTTCAGACTTTTAGGCTTTTTTATGCCGATGTCGTTGGCGAATGAGCTACCCTCAAGAAGTCCCTCATTCATTAGGAACATCTTCATGTCTTTGTTAGCCTCCCTAACAAGAATGGCTTCCTTGTTTAAGCGTTCTATGTAGTTTCGTAGGGATTCATCATTCCCTTAGACTACGGTCAACTAGATTTTAATCGTTTTAGGTTGTTACCCCGACACGTTAAAGTTAGTGTTGAACTGTGTGCATTGTTCGTTCCACATGTCAATGAATTTTTAAGGTAAGCTTTTGTACCACGTAATCAATCCTTTCTTTTGGTGTTAGCATCCTTATGCGTCGCAATAATCGAAGATGGGCTCAATGTTCTCCATATGCTCATCAAAGCCATTCATTATGTCGTGCATGTCCATTTGAAGAGGTTTCTCTAGAGATTTTGATATCCGAAAATTCCTTACCACGTCTCATAATGGTCGTGATTTCAGGATGTTTCTCTTGGACGATAGTTGGACTGTCTCCATATTAGGGGTTGCTCGTTGTTAGTTCTCATATACGACGCTAATAATCCGAACGAATCTAAGTTGGATGGTCGACTTTGATACTCGAAAGATGCTTTGTACTTTTAAGTAAAGTAGCATCTACAAATATTGTGACACTCAAGTAAGTGATTATTAGAGAGAAAAAAAACGTAATAGATAAGATTGATAAAAAATAATATATTTTTTCAATGTCAAATATATTATTTATATTGACCGAACTAATAATTTGTTAGAAATAGGGGCCATTAAATATTGTGGATTCTTCATCAAAAATAGTAAGATAATAAAAAAAAAAAAAGAACTTTAATTTTTCTACGGTGGATTGTCAAACGAGACCAAAATCGCAAATAAATATGAATTAGGAAAAGTAAGTCCAAAACACTATATTAACATCCCCTATAAAAACAATACACTATATAACTATTCTAAAATAAATCCATAAATAAAATACGTAAAATAATAGTAGTAAGCTAATGTGTGCAAGAATCACACGTTAAGAGAAACTGTTCTATTTGATTAATAGTAAAAGTATTACTGTTTGAAATTAACATTATTACACGCAACTTTTTTTAGATATATTTGGAAAGAAAATGAAGTTAAAAAAGAAAAAAAAAAAAAGGGAAAAAAGTGAGAAAGAACGAGATGTCCGTGAATAAGTTTTGTTTTATTATTTACCGATATGCACGCGCCTGTCACTATCTGTCATTTACGAATTAAAGTATAACAAACCCTATCTCACTTTTCCAACCATTATATATACCCTTCTCCCTTTCTCTTTCCTCTCACCCAAACACTTCTCTTTTTCTCTCTCTACACTCTCTCCACTTTACTTTTTTTTCTTTTTTTTTCTTTCTCTCCTTTTTCTTTCTCCCCATTTTTATTCTCCAACTTTCATAATGGAGGATTCCACCGACAAGAGAAAGCGAGCTAGGGACGAGTCAGGAGACTCACCTGACTTGCCCGATTCCGAAACTCACCGAGTTGACTCACATGAGACTAAGATTCGACGTGTTAACTCATGTTCTGATGTTAATTCGTCAGAGTGTCAGCTTACCCGAGTTGACTCGGCCGAATCGTGTCTTAACTCGGTTTTTGACTCCGGTGTTCAACTTCAAGATGACATTTTTCATATACTTGATGATACAGATAATGTTCCTGAGCGTGAATCAGTGATGGGTCTTGACTCAGTGATGAAAAGCTTCGAAGATGAGATTTTAGCTCCGGGTTTGAATTCGGGTCAAGTTGACCCGACTCAGACGACCGGTTCCGGAGAGATGGAGATGAATTTGGGTTACTTGTTTGAAGCTTCCGATGATGAACTTGGGTTGCCACCGACGGTGGGTAATGGTGATGAACCGGGTCGAGTTGAACCGGAAATTGTGGACCTGACCGGGTTCGTGGGGTTTGAGGATGATTTTAACGGTTATGATGAGTTTGGTTTTGGAACAGGGTTGTTGTCGGAGTGTGACGGTGATAACGGTGGTGCCGGAGGTTTTGTAACGGTGGATGGGTTGTTTGAATATGCGGAACCGGCGGCGGATGTTTTGTGGCGGTCGGAGTCGTTACAAGCTATGTAAGATGTGGCGTTGAGATTTTGGGGTGGAAATGTAAATCTGAGAAAATGTTGGGTTAATTTTAGAAGGAGGAGAAAAAAAAGAACAGAAAATGGAGGTCATAGGTGTGAAAAGTTTTTTAGTATTAGGATTTGTTATGGTTCTTTTGTTGAAATTTAATTTAATTTAAAAAACAAACTGGTCCCATATTACAATTCGGTTCTGTTTTATTTTGTATGCTTCATTTTCAGAAAATACTTCACAAACATAAAATTATATTATTTAATTATTTAAAAATTATATACTAATATTTAATTACTTTTTTTATATTTTTCAATTGTCTGAGTCTGTCTAAAATTTATGTCCAAAATATTGTAATTACTGAAGAGTTTCTCTTTTATGGCTAAGACTAGCGTTATTGACTTATTGAAGACTTTATACCTCAAAAGATTCAAAACTTGACATAATTAGATTTCCACCTTACGTTTCTTCCAAAATAATTTTGGCTTCATTATAAAAAACAATTTTCCATTTTTTAAAATATTTACTACTATTCTCTTCAATTTCAAATTCAAGAGTTAAATTTAACTTTTCTCTTGTATTTAAAACACTTTTGATGCTTTGAAGACGATTTTTTTTGAAATAGCCTATTTTTGAAAAGTTTTTACTAATATACTTTTCTTTTATTCTAATTTGTATCCTCTTTTTTGCTTTAGTAGAAAGTTATCTTTTATAAAAAGATTTTCTAAATAAAATCCACTTTACAACCACGATTTAATATCATGTAGTTCTTTTATTAAGGCTAAACTACATTCGTGGTTCTTTAACTTAATTTTAGGTAACGTTTTAGTCTTTTATCTTTTTTTTTTTCCGACTTGGTCCTTTATTTTAATTTTAAGTGACAATTTGATATTTTATGTTTTAAAATTTCAACAATAATATCCTTTTTTATACAAAAATTCAAAAAAATGTTTAATCAAAACTCATAAAATTAATTATATTTTTCAATATAAAACAAATTTCATCAAATTCTTAACGCAAATCTTCAAATAAACTCATATTTTCATACTTTATTTGATATTTTTAGGAATAAATGACTAAATCGAAAAAAAAAAATAAAGGACTAAAACGTTACCTGAAATTAAATTAAAGAACCACAAATGTAATTTAGCATTTTTTTAAATAGAGAGCTTTTAAAAAAATATATTTGTACATACAATTTTTTTAAATCTAATAAAAATATATAATTTAATTATATAATTATCTTAAATTCATTTATAAAAAACAAAATAAATTTTACAAAATTTTATAAATTAATTATTATTGTTGTAATATTTGAAACAATATATTTAAATATGACTGATTAACTGATATAATCTGCATTTTTTAATATTTTTTATGTAACATTTATTTTAATTATAATACAATTACTATTTAAACGAACTTTTTCTTATGCATACTTGGACATTTGTGGTGTAATATGATCTAGTTGTTTCACCCTTTTTAATAAGGGTATATTTGAAACATATTTATTTAAAAAGTATAGGAATAAATAAGTTTATTCTTTCCACCATCTCACAATAACGGTATTACTTTATTAAAAAAATGTTTTGAATAAATCTTATTATTAATTTATTATTTTCAAATAATTGAACTATGTCATGAGTAAAAAAATATAACAATTACTCTTAAATGAGGACCCACCATCTATGATAATGATGAATTCACAAAGGTTTAAATATGGATAACTGGAAACTTTTGAATTCAAACTCAAACGTGTGAGTATCAATGTTTTTATAACAAAACATATATATTTTAATTTTTCTTGTGTAGTCTTGTATTGTGTTTGTTTGAAGGGTTGTGTTATTTAGATAATAAAAGTCATATTGTAAAACTACTTTTATCTATTTGATGTTATATATATATATATATATATATATATATATATATATATTTTGTTGAAATTTGATATTAAATTTTATTTTTGAAAACATTTTTGAAAAAAGAAATAGTTGAGCTTTGTTATTGTTAGCACTTTAGATAAATGCTAACAAGGGCTTGTAGTACACTTGATATAAATTCAAATGTAAAAATAGTAGTTTTACAAATAGTTAAATAGTCAAAAATATAATTGCAATGATCAAATAGTTTTATCAAATAATAAGTATGAAATAAATTATTATCATATTGATTTTATAACATTCAATTATATGTACAAAAATATTTAACAACATTAAAAAAAATATAAACATTAATTTTTCATTTTTTTAATATATTATAGCTATTAATTTTTTTACTAAATAGCTATTTTATAAATTGTGAAGTAGTCAAAATTAGCATTGTGATAACTAAATAATTTTAGTTTTATAATTTTATCAAATAATAAGTATGAGAGAAATGATTATCAAAGATAATTCACAAAAATAATAAAATGTGAGAGATTTGTGTAACTTAACTACTTTATTATTAATGAATATTATTGAATACTATAGGAAAATCAGTTTTTTAGAGGTGTCACGTAAACACAATACTTGCATAAGATTAACAAAATAATACTCAAAATGTGTGATTCAATTTCTTATAAGTCTAAATCTTGTTTTTTTCTATGTAAATATTGTATTTTTTATTCTTTGAATAATATGTAATGATAAACGTTTTTTCTATTTAACTTCAAGCTAAATAGACATCTTTACTTTAGAGTAAATTTTTTGGATCTTAAAAAGAAGTGTGATTATGAAAGTACATTCTATTTTTTCACTTTTAATGGACCTACATAATAAATTATATTTTTCAAAATTTAAAATGCATTAATGACTTCTTAACTAAATTATGTCTATTTCATTTCATTGAGAGTAAATTTTTTTCTTTCACTTACAATATCAATAATTTTATGGTTAAACATGAAAAAAATATTATACACCTTTAACAAATTTATTACATTAACTTTTTTTTCTTAATATCCATTAATTTAGTGATGATATTTTATAATAAACTAGCAAAATACTTCAGCATTCACACGAGTCACATATGTTTGTATATATTTTCAAAGTTCATCATTTATTGATAATACAATATTTGGAATTAAGAAAATACGATATATAAAAAAATACCATTGCTCCATTTTTTTTTTAGTATGAAAACATGATATAATGTCATACATTCTAGTTTTTAAAATAATAATTATTAACAAATATTTGTTTCGAGTATGGTTATACAATATATTATAATTAATTTGTTATAATTTTTTTCAAAATTTTATGTATGAGATATTCAAGATACACACTACTAATAAAATGTATATTTATCTTTTAAACTAGTTGTTAATAAAAACCAATGAAAAACATTAGTTGTTTGATTATAATTTATAAAATAAATTATGATAAGTGTAATATAATTTTTTCAAAATTTTATTTAGAAAATGTTCAAGTAGCATAATACTAATAAAAAATATTTATCTCCTGTATAATTTATACAATAAATTGAAATTATTGTATAGTAATTTTCTTTAAATTTTTATTTAAATTTTTATTTAGATTTAAGAGACACACAACTAATGAAATATACATATCTTTTATAAGTATTTGATTCGTGAAATGCTATCTTTTTTGTACTAAATGACCAATAAAAAATATTTATTGTTTGGAAATTATAAAAAATATTTATTGTTTGGGAATTATAAAAAAATATTATAATATAAGAATATATTTTAACTAATTTATCAATAAAATATATTTCTCTCATTTATAATGTGAGTGCAATGCAAATCGACAATTTTAATGTAAAAATTAGACACACAAATTTGAAGAAAGAATATGCATAATTTTTATATGAATAGTAGATGAAAAGATGAGAAATATAATAAAAATTGGAGAAGAATTAAAGAAAAAAAAAAGAATTGAAAAAAAAAAGAATTGAAAAAAAAAGTAAAAGTAAAAAAGAGAAGATAAGTGAAAAGGGATTAAAAAGTAATAAAAATATAAAAAATTAATTGAGAGAATAAAAGAGAAAAAATAAATAAAAGATAAAATAGAAGTTGAAAGAATATTAATAATCAAATATAAAAAAAATAACAATAAGAGATACAAAAATATGACGTTGAAGATTTCTGTTACGAATTTGATGAAATTTGTATTATATTGAAGAATATAATTAATTTTATGAGTTTTGTTTGAATTTTTTTTTTGAATTTTTGTATAAAAAATGATAACATTGTTGAAATTTTAAAACATAAAATATCAAATTGTCACTTAAAATTAAAATAAAAGACCAAGTCGGGAAAAAAAATAGATAAAGGACTAATACGTTACGTGAAATTAAGTTAATGGACCGCATATGTAATTTAACCTATATTTTATTCAAATTTTAAATTTAAAATATTTCATTTTTGCATATTTTTATAATTAAATATATTTTAAATTTTATTTATATTTGTGATAAAATATATTTTATTTTATTTTTTATATTTGTTATTAGCGAAGTTATTGTTAAAGAGATGATTTAGATGAAGATGGATCAAATAATAAATAAGATGTTATTTGAACACACTAAATTTAGGGGTTCTGTGTATATCAATTCAAATTAAAATCGAATTTTATTAGATGTATTTAGATATTCTTTTATTAAAAATTGTTTAATTTATATTTTAAATTTATTTTTAAAAATTAAATTGCATATATAGATATTTATATTTATTTATTTTTATTAGTATGAAATATTATATTAAATTATTATTTGTTAGTTTCAATGATATTTATTTGTTTAATTTAATATATTTTTATTACTATATCACATGTTTAAAACATAATCAATCAATTTTATTCCGTAATATTAATTTCTAGTATATTAAATATAATATTTATTTAAAATTTATTATTTCAATGTAATTTTATAATATTAATATTAAAATAATATTTTACAAATTATAATTTACATCAATCGATAATAAATTTAATTTAAATTGCATTAATTTAAATTAAATTAAATCAAATTCTTTTAATTATCATAAAAATTAAAATGCAAGTATTTTAATATTTGGACCGAATTGTTTTTTTTCTCCCCTCAAAACCAATTTATACCAACCAAAATCGGCACCTACATTGTATACCAATAAATATGGAAAAGTAAAAGGAAAAACAGCTAAAGAGAGATTAAGAATAAAAAAGTTGAAACTATGTAAATATATGGTGTTAATATAAAAAATACTGTATCAAGAAAATATTTTTCGAATAATAACAAACATATGATATTATATTTAAATTTTAATTTAACTAACAAGTAAAATATTATATTTAAATTAAAAATAAAAAACTCAGAACTAATTTATTTATTATTTGTATGCATTGAAAATAAAGTTGGGTGTTCACCTATGTAACTTGTCCTTTTGCTACACACTTTAGTACTTACCTACCAAACTTCTGTAATTGTACACACTGCACAGAGTAAATGGGAATCCAATGCAAAACCACATCCACCTCGTTATCAACGATTATTAAATTACTATTATTATTATTATTTACTTTTTATTTTTATGAATTTTATCAACGATTGTTTCATGGTAGTATTATCTGTTCGGTAACAGATGTCTTTCATGCACCGTAACTGATGTTATGTTTTAAATAAACTTGCTTTTATGTTTTTGTACACGTAATAAGTATAATTTTATTGCTATTTACATTTATATAATTATTTTTATTTAATTATATCACAATTATTTTATTGATTATTATAAAAATCAAATGTATTTAGAGTGAATAATAGTGTAAAACAATTTATATTAATAATTTATAAAATTAAATTTTAGTATTTATTGGGAAAATAATTATTTTATTAAATTATTTTAATTAATTATTAATTTGTTTTCTGTTACCATAACATGTAGTCTTCTATTATTATTATTATTATTATTATTATTATTATTATTTAAATCATTGACAATATAATGTACTTTTCTTAAGGTGAAAATAACATTCATTTTTAAAAATAATTAGTGTAATGAAATCTACTTTTAGTCTAAATGGTAAAATAATTAAAGTTATCTTAAAAGTAAAATGTTATTGGTTTTTAAATATTTTTTAAAATTGCACATTCATTTTAAAATAAGGGGTAAATTATAATATTTTGAATAAATTTTAGATTAGATTTAATTTGTTTGGGGATTTTTTTTTTACACATCCACTATGTAGATTTTTGTAAAAATATTTTAAGAAACAAAAAAAAAAAACATAATAAAATGGAAAAAATTGAGATTTGATAAATGCATGTTTAAAATTTCTTTACGCTGTACTTACGCACTAATTAATCTCACTTAGATTAGTGATTTTTGTGTTTTTTTAGGGATTGTGTTATTTTTATTGTTAATTAGTTTTTTATTTATTTAAATTGTTTTTTTCATCAAAAAGTATTTAAATTAGAGTACGTTTCATGACTTAAAGAGTGTTGATATAGTTTATAGATATGAGTCAATTATTTACTGACTCTATTCATCTTTATTGACTTTGTAAATTATATTTTTTGTGTGGAGTTACTACAATAAATTATATTTATACAACTAATAAATAAATATCTATATGCATCGATCACGCAATGCTGATAACTATATAAAAGATAGACAATGCATAATAAATATATTTTTATGATATAAGTAAAATTATTAAAATATAATCTATTCCGTAAGACTTTCATGGAAAGAGTTTATCTTTTTTGCTTCAATAAAGTTGCTGCAAATTAAATCATGCAACCACTATTCTGTATTTTGTTTGTATCTATCTCGTTTATAGTGGTAGAAGTTGAACAAAATATATGAACTGTCAAATTTTTAAAATTTAAATATAATATTATATTATATATTATATATTAAAATTTTAAATTATAAAATTAAAATAAAATTGAAAACATAATGATATACAAGAGGAATCAAATAGAAAAACTGCACAAATTTAAAAGAGATGGAGATATGGGTCTAATAAATCAATTTGGTTCAATCGAATTGTTTGAATCTATTTAGTTATATATTTTTCTTCACAAAATTCAAACAAGTTCGATGAAACATTCAGTTTAATCGAATTGACATCTTTTAAAAATTAAGAGAATTGTTTTAAAAAATCTAAAACATAAATAAATTAAAATGCCTTTTTTTAAAGGTAACACTCTTAATATACTATGAAAATAAAATATAATTATTTTGCTAAGATATGAATGATCAATTTAAATGACGTGAAATAATATCCAAATTAATAGGGCTTTAGTTTATTTAGTTTGGACTTGAATATAAAAAATTAATTTAATTAATTTCGATTAAATTTTGAATTTATTTGATTATTAATTTAAATTTTATCTCACAAGTCGGAGCACACACTTAAAATTTAAATTGAAAGATGTAATATATTATTTTTAATTAGAGTTGATGTATAATTAATATAGTGAATAATAATTATTGTATTAGTGTGAGAGAATAATTTGAGAGACTCTTTAATGTTTTAGACCAACAAGGTTCCATGCATGGTCACTAACACAGGGAATATGGTCCACAATGCTTAGGTTTAGGACCTTAGATGAAGGATAAATTTATTTGTTTGGAATTTGGTCACGGTGTTTAATGGAATCACTCTCTTAGAGCATCTACAACGGTGAATTCAATATGAGTTTTTTAGATGGAGTCCACTGTGTCACATCATCTTGAAGCAATTCACTCATTTTCTACTTCAACGGTGAACTTAACATGATTCAAGTTCTACTATGCCACATCACCCTAAATCAACTCATTCATTTTTTACGGTTTAACTTTTAAAAAATTATATTATATTCCATTACTTTAATTTATACATTAATATTTAATTTTATTATAACTTAAAATATTAATTTAAATGGAAAAATAAATAAAAAAGTACGTTAATAAAAACTTTAATAAACTTCTGTAACAAAAGTTGTGAAGAAAAAGTATCAGTAACAATTTGTTTTTATTAATGAGCTAACAATCGTAATTAAAGGAGAAGACAAAGGCTAACGGTGGTATATTAACTAAAAAAAAACTAATGGTTACAAAATTATTATTATTATTAATAAATTAATAAAATGTAGCTGTTATAATTATATTATTATTAAATTGTGAAAATAGATAGAAAAACAAAAAAAGGGTAACTGCTATGAAGCACCGTTCCTTCTTGACAGTACCGTGATGACACCTTGGCACAACTCTAACGGTGAACCCACAAAAAACTGAAAGTTAAATAATTACACGCCGGCGGACGAACTCATTTTCACTCCCATTGTAGATGCTCTTAGGGACGAATTATCATTGGTTGTGGAGGCAAGACACCAAAACGGTGTACTTTGTTATATATTTGCCATTAAAAAAAATTGCATAATAAGTTTAAATAAATTCATAGTGCAAGACCAACAATCTTTAATTCAATTCATTATCAAGAAAAAGTATTTGTTGGTGTTTGCTCATATCAACTATAGGTGATATTTGACATAAATTCAATCACGTGTTGACAAATTATAAGTGAAACTAATAAAATGTTGAATTTAGTGATATCCTTTATAAATTGTTTACTTAAAATAGATATATACCGATAAAATGAGTTCTTGGCTCTGTGAACACCACACATAAACAAGAAAATAAATGACGTTATACCATGATGTCAAACAAATGAAATGTCGGTATTCAGATGATAAAGTTAAAGATAAAACACAAAGAAAAAACTAAATCTATGTGAAAAACCAATTATTTATTAAAATGACACAATAAAATAATTTGGACTAATTGTGAACAAAAAATATCCTAAATCACCCTTTGAAGAGATAAACCTAACTTTTTTGTTTAGAAAAGAGAGTGAGGTGTGGTTTTAGTATTCAACTCTATTCTTCTTTTTATATATTAATAAAACAAAGACAAAAATACTCCTTTAGTCTTTTTAAGTTTAATTTAACTAACTTTTAAGTTATATTTGTTTCTACCGGTAAAATATATTAAATTATGCATATAATCATTTAATTTGATTTTTTTTAAGTTACTATCATAAAATATTAAAATATAATCAAAATATTGCAACAAGTTGATTTTCTAAGTTAGTTTACATGGAAAATAAGTTAAATACATTGATTATATAGATAATTATTTATTACATTGTTTTTAAGATTATAAGTGTATTTAAATTATATTGGAGAGAAAATCAAAAAATATAAATCATTTATAATATATGATGATAGCTTTCTGAAGGATTAGTATGAGAGTCATATTGTTGCAGCATTTAAGCATTTAATAGATTTCAAACGATCAAAAGGACCAAAAGTGTAACATTATGGAATTTAAATGACCAAATCAAAGATAAAATAAGTTTAAATGACTTAAATGAAAAATTAGTTAAATTTAAAGGACATGATTAAAGAGAATACAAGTTAATTTTGGTTTTAGATGAATTTGTAATTAAAACATGATTATAGAGAATAAGAGCATGCAATCTTATCCACAAACATTATTATAGTTTGTGTGTTATCCACATAGCTTCATCATCACTTTCTCTACTCTACTCTTATCTTCCAATGTCGTTCACCGTTGCCACCGTTAATACCGGTGGTGCAGGAATCCTCTACAACACCACAACAACAACCACACTCTACACCCTCCCATCTTCTTCAAGAAGAAGAACCCTTCACATAGTTTCAGCTAAGAAATTCTCTCCTCGTTCAAGAAAAATCCTACCAACAACAACAACAACAACAAATAATGATCTTGAAACACAACCAACGGCTGAGATTGATATACCCTTTTACTCAGATGAAGATTGGCCGTTTCCTTGGAGACCTCCTGGTACCACAAAGGAACCCGATTTCTTTGAAGGTCCTCAGTGGAATACTCTTGGTTTCGTTGGAGAGTATCTTTGGATTCTTGGTGGTCTTTTTGCGGTATAATTTCAACCTTTCTTTTTTTGTTTTATTACGATTCTTGATTTAAATTATTGATAACAGAGAAATAGAGAAAAGTAAATTGAATGATATTAATAAATAAGAGAGTTAATTACGGTTACAAACTAGTGTAATATAACTAACTAACTAATTTAACTAATTAACCAACTGATATATTAGGGTGTTTGTTCTAGTGTAGACGATAGTATTTTTTTGTTGTTGTTGCTGAATTGTTGGTGTGTATGTGTGTGTTTTATGTGAGTGGTTTTTTTGAGTATGGTAAGAAATTTGAAAGAGGATAGAGTTTAATTTTGAGTTAATTTGGTAAGATATCTACTTGTCTAAGTACTAGTAATATTTGGTGTATGTTTTGATCAACTTTGGAGGACTTAAAATTGATTCTAGAGTTGTGAAATTGATTTTGATTTGGATGATATCATGTAGAATTGTTTTTGCCTTGAAACTAGGATTGTAGCCGTTAACAAAAGATGATTTTTACACTCAATTTATTTTGTAACTCACTTGTATGTGAATATTCAAAATAATTCATTTTACATTCTACTCGTTATTAACTAAAATCAATTTATTCAAAATCAATTATTGTCACCATAAAGACAAATACATACTTGAATTTACAGTGAGTTTAGCAACATCACGTTAGCACTATGATTTTGTTGGAGCTCTAAATCTTTTGGGAAAATCAAGTTTGGAGCACTATGATTTTGTGATTTTTGTTGTAGCTTTGAAGTGTATCTTTAGTTGCTTGAGGATATAAAGTCAAATTCTTATCCCTAAACTGATTACGAACAACTCATAAGCTTATTTAATAAGATTTTAAAGATAATTACTTTTGTGGGTTTCATCTTGCCCTTTATTCTATTTTCAATGTAAATAGATTGCTGAATTTAAGTGGTTTAGGCATTTACCACCCGGGTCCAACACAAGTACACAATGTGTGTGAGTGTCCTAAACTCTAGGATACCGAGTTCAATTTCTACTTATAAAGAAAAAAGGGTTAGGCATGTCTTGTGACAAGAACTTGTTGTTGCTCAGTAAAACAAACAAAATTCTGAAGTAGGTTCTGTTTTCAATTGTTTATAACTTCATCGTGATCGCAGGTACTTGGTGGCGGGTATGCTGCCTTAAATTATAATCAAGGAGCATCGGATTTTAAGGAGACACCTGCATACAAAGAATCTGTTCAGTCTCAAGAACTGTTAGAACAACCTGAAGCAACTGACTCAGACATATTCGAATCCAATCCAACAGAGGTAGCTCCTAGTTTGGATTAGTCATGCATCCATAGATACAACAAACATACCTTGTTTTAGCATATGAAAATCCAGGTGAATTATTTCAAACTTTGTTGCACTCAATTTGTAAGGCAAAATGCTTCTGTTTTGCATAAACATAGTATGTGTATCAATTCTAAAGCAAATTGGGTGAATTAGTTGTAAGGGGAAATGTAATGCAATTTCTTACAAAATTGTCTTGTTGATGTTATATTTATTCAATTCTTAGAAGTTGCAAATCATTGATCAAATCACCGTTGATGGTCTTATTTCATATATAGATAAAAACAATTGAAATTTAGAGTTGAAATTTGGATTCAAATGTGGCACATGGATAGAGTGGTTTGTGTGATTCAGCATTTTGTTGTTACAAATCTTGTCAAATGTGTGTTCTGAAACTTGTTTCGATTAGTATTTTGTATTAGATATTAAGACAAAATGTTACAATTCACTCGGGTTAAATTAATAACATTGACTTATAATATACGGTCAAATAAACGCTAATTAGAATACAGAATGAAATAGACACTAATTTAAGCGAAATTAACAACATTAACGCAAAATATTTAATAACACAAGACAATTAAATAGTCAAATACATAATCAACTCTCAACAAAGAAATCACA
This sequence comes from Cicer arietinum, assembly GCF_000331145.2. Lineage (NCBI taxonomy): Eukaryota > Viridiplantae > Streptophyta > Magnoliopsida > Fabales > Fabaceae > Cicer > Cicer arietinum. The sequence goes on from NC_021167.2 coordinate 26,901,357, forward strand.
CCATCAATCTATAATATAGTCTTAGTAATAAGACAGTAAACTGAAAAAGAAAATTGTTAGAAATGTGACAACAATAAATCTATTGTTTGTCTTCAAACTAATGGCTTCACTTCTTCCTCAACCATTCCCATGATACTAGGTCTTGGTGGCACTGAAAATGCTGGAGAAGCTACAAATTCAAAAGGAAAAAGAGAATAATTAGTTAGGACATTAAAAAGGAATTGTTATAAAAATTAAAAATATATGTAAATAATAAGAATGCTAACTTAACTATTCATTTTGAATCAAATATTTTTTACAATGATAAGAAGAGGAATAAAGTAATAAGAATTGGAAAAAAGCTTCTTGTATACCAGCAACAGTAGAGTTGTTCTTTGTCCCAAAGTAAGCTGGAGAACGTGGTGAAGTTGGAGGCTGATGTATCCCTATGACAAAAAAAAAATAACGGAAAATATTATTCAATAAATAAATATAATAACAAGAGTTTAATATATCTTTAGTGTCTATGATAACAAAATAAATTGAGACTTTATCAAAATTATACTAAATCGATACGCTTTATATATTAGGATATAAATTTATGTAAAAAAATGAACTTAAAATTAAATTTCTAGACTGAGATTTTGTTATTTTGATTTATTGAGTTTTGTACACATTGCGAAAAATCATTTAAATATAAAGGATAATATGAGTTGGCTTGTATAAATTAAAATTACTACTGAAAAATGTTGCGAAATTTAAAAGTTGAATAATTTTTAAAATTTTATAAGCACTAAAGACATATTTATCAGAAATATTTGTTTATAAATACACAATTAATTGAACATAAGAATTCAAAATTGATAGAGTTAAAAAAGAAAACTAGTTAGGACTCAATTGTTGAATGTAAAATTATGCAACTAAATGATGCTATAAAATTGGTAAATATGTCTAAAGTTAAATGAGATTGATAATGTAACCTGGGCAGACTGAGTTATTGAGATTGCTCGAGGTTGCTACAACGTTGCGATCCTGGAGTTGCGACCGCGCCTTGGACGAATGGCGTGCAAGGAATGAGAGGAAGGAGGGTTGATGTACATGGAGCTATGGTTGAACTTGAGGAGGTTGGATCTTGTGAAAGTGTGTTGGATGGATAGGAAATAATTAAGAAGAGAATGATATGACAAAAAAGAGGAATTGAATTGCAATGTGTAAAAGAAGCCATTGTGTTGTTTGTTAATGTGTGAAGAGAGGACTATTAACTAATGTGTCTACATAACAAAATGAGAACTATTTTGTGTGAGTTTTTACATTTACATGGTGCGAGTTTCATGAAACATGCGCTTCATGTTTGGTTTTGTAATTCATGATCTCTTTAAAAAATTGAAGGTTAAGATATATAAATAATTGTATTTGTAGTAATTTATTTATTTAAAAAAAATATTGTTTTCATTATGAGATATTTTGGATCAATAGTGATTCAACTTCTTTGGTATAGCTAGTGTTTTTCGATTAGCATTATAATTTTTCTTATCTTATTTTTATATATATCGTGAAAGTTGAATAATAATTCTTAAAAAAATGAAGATCATCTAAAAATAAATATGATAAAATAATAGATAATATTATTATTCACGTATAAAAGTATTTTGAACTGTTAATACAAAAAACGGTAAACATAATCAAAATATGTCTCTGAGTTGATAATTTGACTCGATAGTAACCAAGTTCCTGGGAATTTTATTATTTTTAATGGAGATTAATTTAATTAACATTTAAGACTTTTAGCCACCAATTTATACATTTACTTCTATTTTTAATTTTAGAGTGAAACCTGATTACAGTACCATAGTCCATAATCTTGTAGCCTTTTTAATTGTAGTTCTTTTTTGGAACTAAACATTTACTTCTATTTCTTGGGGGGTTTTGGACCACACACACTCCTATTTTTACCTCCCACCCCCTCAATCATGTGTAAAAGACCATTTTACCCTCAATTTCATCTATTAAAATCCAAAAAGAATTTGACTTTCCTTTTTTACCCAATTTCTTCGAAAGTTTGTAATATCTGATCCTACCCACCCCTCGAACATTTGAAACTTCCGAATCTCAAAAGTAAAAATTCGAATATTTCAAATATTCGAAATGTATGAAACCCAAATCGTTCGAAAGTTTGTATCATGTTGAAAGTTTCGAAATGGAAGTCTCGAAAATTTGAAAGTTTAGAAACATAGAAACTTTCGAAAGTTTTATGGAATTAGAAAGTTTCGAAATGGTTGATGCTCGAAGAAATGAAAATTTCGAAATAGAGGTCGAAAATATGAAAGTTTCGAATGATGAAACTTTTGAAGTATATTTTTCCCATAAATAATGAAACTTTCGAAAGTTTCGTTGAACAAGAAAGTTTCGAAATACAGCAACTTTCGAAACTTTCGAAGAATATGAAAGTTTCAAAATGCAAAATTTTTGCAAAACTTTCGATATAGATTGAGTTTCGAAAGTTTGGTATTAATGGAAAGTTTCGAAATACATTTTTATTAGTAATAAATAGTAATAAATTAATAGTAATAAATAATAATAAATTTATGGTAATAAGTTAATAGTAATAATAAATTTGATATTTAATTTAGGAAGTTTCAGTCATTTTTAAAAAAAAATTGAAAGTTTCGAAATGGAATTACTTCGAATGTTTGAAATTTTCGAAGTATATGTGCATTGAAAGTTTCAAATTCATCCAAACTTTCGAAGTTTTCTGGAAAAAATACACTTCAAAAATTTCATATTCATCCAAAGTTTCGAAATTTCTGGAATATTTCATTTCGAAAGTTTGGTATTTTTCCAAAGTTTTGAAATTACTAATTTTTTCCATAATTTTATACAAATTAAATAAGGGTAAAATAGTCTTTAAAAAATTGGAGGAGTGGGAGGTAAAAATGGGAGGTGCGTGGTACAAAACCCATTTCTTGATTTGCTTTTATATTTTGGGCTTAGCCCGTTTCTTTCATAAAAAAAGTATAAAAACAAAGGGGTTTTGTAACATCTTATATTTTTAGAGGGACTAAAATGGTGTGATATACCCTTTATCAAAATATTTGGAAACAGCATAAGAGCGCATCATTCTTGCACAAGGTTAATTAAGCACTTTTCAAAAGAAAGTATCCCCTTTCTTTGTTTATGTAATGGGAAACACAAAATAGGAACAAAGAAACAAAGAATAATGTGAGGAACAACGCTACATTGCTTTGCATAGCAAAAATAACTTGTTTCAAATAGAATCAGATTCTACAATTCAGAGGAGAATCATTTTTAATCAAATGAAAATGCTAACCAACTCATCATTAACCTTTTTAACTCTCAAAGTTTTTATATCCACTTTTAATATTTTGCTAGCTCATTCAATTATTTTGAATTTAAATACATTCTCTCTTCTCTTCCTCTAATTGATTTCATGACAATTAAGGTAAGCTCTCTAATTAATTACCATGTTTTGTCTCTTTCTCAAGATTTTCATAAATACCATATTCTGAATTATTTTTCTTTTGTATTTTTTTTTTTTGATAATTTTTTCTTCAGTATTTTTGTATGGTGATGAGGATCAATATTGACTGCAATGGTTGTTATAGAAAAGTGAAGAGAGCACTTCTTGAAATGCCAGGTTAGACATAATTTATCACACTATAGGAAAATAAATGAATTATAGTTCAAAATCAAGAAAATGAAATTACCCTATAATTTTATTTTATTTATTTTCAAAAAGTTATAATATTTTTCATTTTTTTTCTTCTAGTATATCTATTTTTATAAAATTAATATTTTTTATGTATTTGAATCATCAAAAATATTTGATTTAGAAAAAAAAATATTTTGTACAATTGTCAAAAGAGTTTAACTATTAATTCATTTCCATGAGTGCCTTCTTAATTAAAAAACTTAATTTTTTTTCCTTAATTTTTTTTCCTTAATTTTTTTTCTTTAATTTTCCATGATGATTCATGTTTTATGAATTTCTAAACACCAATAATATTTTCCATGCAAACCATCTTAAATATAATATATAGTTTTGAAATTGAGAATTATGTACTATATATATAGTTTGATTTTTAATTGGTTATAGAATTGGAGAGCCATTTATTAGAGAAGAAGCAAACAAGGGTAATTGTGTGTGGCAGTTTCATCCCTCAAGATGTTGCAATAAAGATAAAGAAAAAGACAAATCGAAGAGTTGAGATATTGGACATACAAGATTTGAGTGAAAACAATGCTGAAATTGAAGATCAGAAACAACAAGTTACTAGCCCCCAAAAAACAAATGAAAGAAATATGTTTAGTTTGATAGAAACAAAGAGAGAAGTTCCTCCTCACAACCATAGAGTTCACTACACAAATTGCACTTTTTAATCTTTAGAATAAGTCTAAATCCTCTAATAATTGCATGTTTATTTGTTTTTTTTATGTATTTAATATACTTTGAAAGATAGATTTTACTAGTTAGTTACTCTAGTGTTTGAATTATTATCATGTTATACATTATATTCTTTTTTATTTATTTATTAAAAATAGATAACTTCATTATTATTATTATTATTATTATTATTATTATTATGTTATATAGTATATTAAACACTTAAACGAACATGCATATTTTATTCATATCCATTATTATACTCCATACATATATCTAATTTCTATGACATGATAATAACAAACATTACATACATGTACAAAGCAAATTACTCAAAACTAAAACTTTCAAAATAAACCAATACACACCTATTTTTTATTTAATTATTATATCGATCATATCATATGCATGCATCCATATTATAGATATTATTATTATGATTATGATATCTAGTGTCCTGTCCCAGGAAGTTTCTCCTTAATCTTATCCATAATCCCTTTCTTCTCTCCATGTTTTTGCTCTCCTCCATGATGATGAGCCTCCTCTCTTCCAAATTCTTGTCCCACTTTTGTTCCATAACCACTTCCAGTGTTTGTGTTTCCATAACCTCCTGTGTTGGTCCCATAACTACCTGGGTTGGTCCCATAACTACCTGGGTTGTGGGTCCCATAATCTGTTGTGGTTTGATCAACTCCATGATGATTACCGGTATCATCGGTTGTTCCAAATATTTTACCGACTGCACCGGTCATTCCACCACCACCACGTGTATTGTGGGTCCCATAATCATCTCCAGTGCCACCACCACTACCTGTGTGGGTCCCATAACTAGTGGTGTGGGATTTTGAATTATCTCCATGTTTATGTGGCTCATGGTGACCGGTTAAACCGGGATTTTCAAATGTTCTACCGGCTTCACCGGTCATCCCAACACCACTTTGATTTATTGGGTTGCCATATTGATCAACTTGGACAATTGGGTTTCCATATTCATCGGTCCTACGAGTTTGGTCGACGTATTGACCTTGATTATATGACATTCTTAATCTTCACAAACAAAATTTGAAGTTGTTGTAGTAATGTAGTAAGAGATTGTTTTTTGATGTGGTTTGTTTTGTGAGTGATGAAAAGAGTTATGGAACACATCGTGTTTTTATAGGCAAATTGAATTTTGAATTATCATATATGAAAAAGAAAATCTAAGTCGGTGCAATTGTTTTTTATTTTTCAAACTCCGACACGTGACAACGTTGAATCGCCACGTACAGGGACACGTGTTGGTGTATTTATAGGATACTGAAAGTATGTGTGGCTTTGTGATTCATGGGAAGACACGTGCGGTGTGTGGGAGGCATAACCAAAATGGATAAGGCTCGAAATTACACTGATATTTTAGCTAGCTCTAATGTATTTGTGATATTTTGTGATTGATGAAACATAAACATATGGTGACACCTATTTAAATGTGATAACCATAAAGAGATACTATGGTTCAACGCTGACTAGGGTCCCAAGTGTCTCATATGCCCTACTCTAAGTTCAATTTTAAAATGAGAATGATAGATTTAAATGTAAGTAGTTAAATTTTATATTACTGATTTTATATATTTAGTGTTTTAAAATTTATGATGGTGTCAAAGAGGTTTGTAATTTTAAAGTGTTTTGTTAATTATTGGTTTTGCACTCTCTTAAACTCTGTAATAAAGAAATTTTAAAAAATATAATAGATTAATAATTCACTTAAAAGAAAAAGATAAAAGATAAATATATAATAAAAATGTTAAATTTGTGTTGGAAAAATTGAAGTGTCATATATCATTGTAGATTTTAAAATGAAATTCAAAAGCAACTACTAATATATCAATATTTTTCAAAAAAATAAATATTTATTTTTAAGTTTTGGCTCATATTTTATAATTATTTTTTTAGAAAAATTTAATAAATTTTTCAAATTGATTATTTATATCAATTTTTGTTTATATGTTAGTTCTTAAGTTATGATTTTGTGACTTAGGCATCACGATGTTGAAGTACTAAATGTAAACTAACAACTTATTTTTTAATTAATTTTTATTAAAAATAAAAACTTATATAGTTCTTTCAATTCAAAAAAAATAAAATTCATTGTAACACTTTAAATTTAATTTGTATTTTATTGACTTTTAATATTTTCTATTAATTTATATTTTATTTACATCATTAATCTTTAAATTATATTTCATTAACATTATAGTTTAAAAACATAAAAACTGTATCTTCATTTTTTTTTCCTATTATTAATCTTTCTATTTATGATTTTCCTCTATATCATCCCCGTCTTAGTTTTTTAGAACAAACATTGTAAACACTAAAATGAATACACTTTCACATAAATTCATCGTGAAATCCATAAATAGAACTCATCTTGAAAAAATATTAACGAAAAACAAATAAAAAATTATAGAGTGGATAACGAAGTACAACAAGGGCAAAAAATAAAAAGTAGGTTTTAAAATGAGTTTCATTTTTGTGACTAAGAAAGTGGGTTGGAAAAGGTATGGAAAAAAAAAAAAGATAGAATGGAGGAAACAAAGAAAAGATGGGGAGCACATAAAATGAGTCTGAAGATGAATAAATGTGGAAAGAAGAGGAAAAACCCTTAAAATTTATATTTAAGTTATAAATAAATATTCATTTCATGTTTCTGTAATTGTTTAATTATAAAAATAAATAATTAAACAAGCGTCAATTAATTTTATCTAAATTTCTATTTATTAATTATTATAAAGTTTAATTAATCGTGATGGTAAATAAGTGTCACAAAACACATCTAATGTTATAATAGAATTCAACCTAACTTATAACTAAGCGTTACATATTCTATCAATGTCTATTTAAACTAAACTAAAACAAATGTTCAATTTATTTCAAATAATCTCTATCAAATGGTAGAAATTGAAATTTACATGATTTAGCATAAAACAAATATCATATTCATACACAAAGATCAAGGGGAGATGGAAAATTGATAGAGATAAAAACATAAAACGAAATTGCATTAAGAATCAAACAAGTATAACAAAATATCATTCTCCAATGGATTGATTTAGAAACCAAAACTGACGAGAAGTTCAAAAACGACTAGACCTCTATAAAAATTGAATAATAGTAAGATATGAGGACAATGATATCAAATATTCTATTTATTTTAGGTTAAACTAGATAAGTTGAATAACTGACCAAAAGCTTAGTCCAATATATGCTAATCAACGCACTAATAACTAATTACATGAGTTAAAACTTGCAGTCATTATGATAACTGCAACAAATCACTTTTTATTTATTTATCATCAAAACATCTGAAATGGATTTTAGCCTCAATATTAGAGTTATAGCTCTGCTTTTTAGACTTTCAACGTCACCAAATTATAGTATGAAAAGAAGAATAGATCATGATGTGGTAAAATCTAACAATTATTTAAGACCTATAACACATCTAAACACACCAAGTGCAATGCTATAAAAAGTGTATTAAAATATGTTGATTAGGTGTGACATATATGATATGTGGTATATTTATGGTTAGTGATTGAAAACATGGCTGAATGAGGCAAATGATTTTGTGGAGTTTTTATTTAGGGCATCGCAAACATTGCTACATTAAGGTCTCTATAAATTTGTGTTGATGTTTTAGTGATTGTAGAAGAGGCACAATGAGAAACTATGGGCATAGGAAAGATATAAGAGACGTATAAAAGTTTTCTTTGTGAATGTCATAACTATTATAATTTTGAACCTTTATTTGAATCTTTACTTGAAATTTGTTGGGGTTAGTAGAATTATACTTCAATTCTTAACTTTTAAATAAAGTTCAAGTTTGTTAGGGCAAGAAGAACAAATAAAAGTAAAAAATATGTGTTTTTAATTCAAGTACTTCTTTTTTTGTTAAGAAAATTCAAGTTTGTGAGGATTAGAAGAACAAATGAAGGTCAAAACTTTATTTGTGTTCACTTCAAGTACTTTCATTTCCTCAAAATTAAGGTTTTTGTTAAAGGTTTGTTGGTGAATTTTTTAATCCTATACATCAACAATGAAGTGAGTGCAACTATGTTTCCACAACTAATTAAATTTCAATGACGTCCATTCCACTAATATACTTGATGACATATGTTAATATGGATGAGTGCCATATAAACTACACCATTAATAAATGGTGTATTGATGACATATTAATATGAATATTAGGTCACTAACTTTGTTCCTACTCTTAAACAAGTCGTTAATTTTATCAATATTTCAAAATAGTTTGTGTCTTTAACAATTGTTGATTAGTTAAATTCTTTGGTCACTTCTTTTTCTAAAGACGTTAAATTTATTGATGTGACCATTATATGTTCATGTAAATAAGCGTACAACTAATCTATTCGATCAACAAATAATTATTTTATTCTCTTTTAAAAAAAAAATTAATCTTATCTTCTTCATCATGCTTCTCCGAATCTTCTTCTCTAATATTTTTTCGAAAAAACAATCAAAGTTGCATTAGAATTAAAAGTGAGTCTTTTTATGACAATTTTTATTTTTTAAGTATGATAATTTCCACAACGGTGATCTACTACTATTCTACTTTTGTTTATTTGAAATTTTGTATTTATTATGTGTATAGTCCACGTAAATGGAAGAGCAGCGCTGGCCCAACACGTTATGAGACCTAAAGTGAAATTATTAAATAAGGCATTTTCAAAATTTAATAAATAAATTATTAATATTTATTTAATAATTATATAAATTTAGTTGAATAAGAAAAGAATGTGTATATATTGTAACACTCTAGTAACTCATGTTAAGAATATGTTCACTATTTATCTCATGATCTCTCCATTTATAACTAATATTTCTCATATTAATGATGTACTCACCTTTTATCTCATGATTATTCAATTTATAATTAATATTTCTTTCATCTCTACTGTTTTAATTAACCAATTTAGTTGTACTGAGATAAGTATTAAATAATTTGTAATAAAAACAAAATATTTTATTTAATTTATATAAAATTTTATCAAAATTAGTTTTAAAAATATTAAAATGTGAGGCATTTTTCATAGATAAAAAAATATTTGATGCCTTTTTAAGTAAAATTTTTTTTTTTAGGGAGGCCTAATGCTTGTTTTGGTGGCCTTATCCTTAGACCAACTCTAAAGTTTTTATATCCAACCTTTTTGAGCACCCGACCATTATGAATCTTAAAAAAAGAAGCCATAATTAAAACTTTTCTAGACTCATTTATAAATAAAAATATCTACTTTAATATTTTATTAAGAAAAATAATTAAGTCTATTAACCTCTATTAATTTAATAATAAAAAATGAAATAAATTTAATGACTTATTCCTAATTATAATTTTAGTTATTATTGTTTGTTTTTTTATACAATTAAAGTCCAATTTGGTAATGAATCTAAAAAAAACAGTAACTGATTCATGAATCTCAATTTTTTATATCTACACGACACCTAATTAATTACATAAAAAATTGCAATAAATTTAGTTCGGTAAATCACTAATCCAAATTATAAAAAAAAATATTTATTTAATTATATTATTAATAATAAATTAACAAAGTTGAATTTAGTAGAAAAAAAATTAAAAGTCTAATTTCAAATTTAAAAAAGATATATGAATATAAATAATTGGGTAATAATAATGAATATAAATAATAATGATGATAATGGTGGGCACGACTATACAAAGAGCAACATATGCGGCAACTAAAACAACTTTATTTGCTTTTCACTTTGAAATTGATTCATTCATTCATTCAAAATCTAAAAACCAGTTTCAACTTCAATCAAACTAACCATGATGGCTTCTTCAAGAGCACCGAAATTAGGTTCCTTTCGTCACAGTTTCGCTGAGAAAAAAGGGAAACTATTATCCATGAAAGCCGGTACTGGAGGTGGTTATTCTCAAATTGGGATTCCTTTACCGGAGTCCGATGAAGATTACTTCGCCGTGCCGGGAAATTCCAAACGCCGCTGCTGTTCGTTCCGTGGTTTCTCCGATGGGATCGTCGAATTGTGGAAAAATGTGAAGCGCGTGACTGTCAGCGCGTGGGAAATGGGTCGTTCTGATCCAAGGAAGATTATATTTTCGGCTAAAATGGGTGTTGCTCTTATTCTGATTTCTTTGTTGATTTTTCTTAAACAACCGTTTCAAGATGTTGGTCGCTACTCTGTTTGGGCCATTCTTACTGTTGTTGTCGTCTTCGAGTTCAGCATTGGTAAGCGAATTTAACTATTATATAATTATAATGTATCAAATCAAACTTAGTTTTATATATTTATGAGTTTGATTTAACATCTTGAGTATAAATATATTTTACAAAAATATGAACTAACATTTTGCGGCATCGTACTAGCAATTTTATGATATATTTAATTGCAGTTTTAGTTCATTTATTTTTGAAGTTTTAATTTTTCTATTTTTACTGTTTTATGAAATTGGTCGATCTATTTTAAAAGTATGATAGTTTCTTATTTTTTAACTAAAAAATTATGACGTGTGATGTTTTACATAACCTTACATATGATACGATGGTTGTATAATGATTAATATCTATGAAATTTGAATAAAACACCATAAAAATTTGACTTTCAATTTTTGAAATCTTTTATATTTTTAATTTAATTAATGAAATATAAATAATTAATACATTTAAATAATTCTATATCATAAAATTGTATATCACGGTACTTAAAATATGTTAAATCGTAGTTTTTTAATTAAAAAATCTGAGAGAGCTACCAAAACTGTCAACTTTTAAAATAAGAAGACAAATTATGTGAATTGATAATAATAGAGGGACCAAAACTGCAATTAAACAAAATATATTTAAAGGAGTGAGTGAGATGATTTGGCAAAGTAGTGGATTTTCAGCAAATGTTATAGTAAAAGCTTTACAAACGATATGTCCCTTTAAACTAGTTTTTAGTTTAATGGTTATATCAAAATCAATTTTATTTTATACTGATAGTGATAATCAATGAAATTAATTCATTTGATTATGTCATGCTACTGATTTTAAAACTCAGGTACAAAAATGAAGGGATGTAGAAACATCTTATATTTTCATTGGAGGTCATAAAACTAGTTTAGATTATAGTTCCATGCCACATTTTTTTCCTACAACCAATCTATTTTTAGTTTCCAAAATTACGCCTGGCGTTAATTGAATTAAATCTACTTCTATTTATTTACTTTTCATACAAAAATTGTTATGAAAATAGATAATAAAGAGACCAAAATTAATGTGATAACAGTATTAATGGAATGAAACAAAGTACAATCAAAATTGTTGTTAGAATGATGATGATATGATATATCGTTAAAATTAAAACATGTGATTGTGATTGTTCAAAATAAATTTTAAAAATGTGATTTCTAAAATTGAGTTATTTTAATTAATCATCAACAGGAAAAGTAAACTGATGTTGATTTTTATGATTAAATAAATAAAGGAAGGAATTAGAAATGTTTGACCATGGGACATCCTATTTTTGTACTTACTATGTTAATTTAGTTAGTTTGATAATATTTCAATTTCATATTCAATTTGTGACTATGAAATCACATGTGATAAACGTTTCTGCTGCAAGTTCCACAGTTACTGTTTTGCTTATTTAAGTCAAATAGTCAATTGTATAATGTTTATATACTCTCTCTTTTATTAAATTGAAAACTTGGCAAAATCTAAGGTGGATTAGGTCAACCATGGACCAATGCTTTAAAGTCACTCGAAACACTAACGACGATCAGACAATAAAAGTCGATCGTCGATTTTATAGAGTTGAGTTGGACCTAAAACTTAAAAATGGTATTAGAATTTATCCTAGATCTGTTATTGTCATATGGCAACTCCCACATAGATGACTTATCTAGAGCTTATAATTCTTAGCGTCTGATTGAATTGACTTATTTGAGTTTATCTATCTGCTTATTTTGATTAACTCATCAGGATAGCTTATGAAACCAAACTTATACTTAATATGAAAATAAGTTAATAACTTAATATTATTTTATCTTTTCATTGTAGAAATAGCTTATTTAAGTGCCTATGCTATAAGATCTTTATTAAGTTGTTTATCAAATGAACAATGCATAAGCATCATCAACTTAACAAACCTAAGAGCTCTTCATCACATTTTCCATTGGGTCAAACAACACAAGCATAAACATCAATTCAACTTTTCACTTAGAAACAATAATTTGGTCATCACAATGTATATTCATGCAGGAGCAACTCTTAGCAAAGGGCTTAACAGAGGATTAGGGACTTTATCAGCTGGAGGACTTGCTTTGGCAATGGGAATGCTATCAAAATTGGCAGGAGAATGGGAAGAAATTGTAATAATGGTTACAATCTTCATTATAGGTCTGAAATTTTGAATCACATTCATTTTATCTCTTTTTTTTCTTCATTAGCTTATGTGTTGCTTTTCTGATGTTATGGTGTTTGATTTGTAGGATTCTGTGCCACATATGCTAAACTATACCCTACCATGAAGGCTTATGAATACGGTTTCCGCGTGTTCTTGATCACCTATTGCTACATTATCGTATCCGGATATCGAACAGGCGAATTTTTTCATACAGCTACAAATCGATTTTTGCTCATTGCCCTTGGTGCTGCTGTATCCGTTGGTGTAAATGTGTGCATATATCCGATCTGGGCCGGTGAGGATCTGCATAATCTTGTTGCAAAAAATTTCACGGGCGTTGCAACATCATTAGAAGGTTAGTCAGCCCTTTAAATGAATCTGAGATACCTTGAGGGATTAGTCTCCACAATTTTGTATGGAATTGATTTACCAAAAAAAATAATACAATAATTTTTTCAGGCTTATTAAAATTTACGTCATTTAATATGTAGTAATAAGCAACTACTTACATTTAGTTTTGATGCTTCATAACCTTATCTTTTCTTAGGTTGAATAGTTTTGTTTATGTTTCTTTTTCAGGTGTAGTAAATAACTACCTTAACTGTATCGAATACGAGAGGGTGCCTTCGAAAATTCTTACATATCAAGCATCTGACGATGTAGTTTACAGTGGCTATAGATCAGCTGTTGAATCTACAAGCACAGAGGATGCATTGGTAATATCTTATCTCCTTAAATTTACTGTCTGTTTTTCCATGAAGAGAATGAAATGATCATTGCTCTGACTCGTACTCGCGTATTGTTGTTTGAAGATGAGTTTTGCTGTGTGGGAACCGCCTCATGGTCGTTACAGAATGCTTAGATATCCATGGAAAAATTATGTTAAAGTAAGTGGAGCACTTAGGCATTGTGCATTTATGGTCATGGCTATGCATGGATGTATACTTTCTGAAATACAGGTACTTCTTATTTGGCAATTTTTCTGTTATACTCTTTATTATTAGCCTTGGAGAGTCTTCACTTCAAATTTTGTTATTTTTTTCTCTTTTGATGTCTCAGAAAAGTGGCTTTTGTTAGCATCATTTTTTCTTTAATATTAGTTCTATTATGTTTTTTAAAAATTAGTTTAAGATAATCGCAGTAGATATGAGAATGTTATGTTAGATGTGTGAAAAGACTAAAGACTGACTACATATGATTAGAAATAACAACATTAGAGAAAGTTGGGGTAGAATCTATTGCAGACTTGCAGATTCTGTAGTAAGAAGATCTAGAAAAACTCTAAGAGAAACTCTTATGCCTTTAGTAGAACCTATTGCAGATGCGGTAGAGGCATAAAGATAATGAACTGGATAAAGATAATGCTATATGATAGAATGCAGTGGTTATAACTGGCCCTACTTAGTGGAATTAAGCTTGGTTGTTATTGTATTTATCTTGTATTCTCTTTATATTCTTGTTTTCTAATATCTATACAAGACACAATGAAAACTACTTACAAATATAGTTTTGAAATTAAAAGTGAAAACAGAAAACAAAAACATAAAAAGTTTTCTCAATTAAACATGTATCTTTGTTATTTTCGATGTATGCAAATAGACGTGTCCTAAAAACCACCTTTTGAAAAGTAGGCTCCAGCTGAGAAGAGGCAAGTTTTTCGCAACGAGCTCAAGAAGGTAGGTTCCGAAGCGGCTAAAGTTCTACGCGAACTAGGTGACAAAGTTAAAAAGATGGAGAAACTAGGCGAAGAGGACATTCTATTCGAAGTACACGAGGCAGCAGAAGAATTACAACAAAGGATCGATAAAAAATCTTTCCTTCTTGTAAATGCAGACCTGTGGGAAATCGGTAACAGGCCAAGAAACGAAAACGATTCACAAGACCTCTTGAACATGGACGAAGAAAGCCATTTCTTGGAGTACAAGTCACTAAGTGAAGCTGTACTTGATTTAAGATCAGTTAGAGTTCCAAAAAGTTGGGAAGAAACCGTTGCAGCCGACATCATTAACCCAGCGAATGTTACCGATGAAAAATATTTTCGGAAACAGACATCTTGGCCGGCACATATTTCATTTCAAGCAGATGCAATTATGACAAAACAGGAAGAATCAAAAACATATGAAAGTGCTAGTTCATTAACTTTGGCTACATTTACATCACTTTTGATTGAATTTGTGGCAAGGCTACAGAACCTTGTGGATTCTTTTGAAGAATTAGGTGAGAAAGCAAAGTTTAAGGACCCTCTTGAACAACAAGAAACTGTAACATCTGGTTGGACTAGGTTGTTTAATTGTTTCAAATTTAAGGATTAACAATTTGACATATACACTTTCACTTTGTAACATGTATCATGGAAATATCTAACTGTTCTTGTCCGAAAATCAAAATATGCATTGTTACTGTTTCTTTAGAACATTTGAATATTTCTTCGTGCTGCAGTGCTTAATTTTCTTAAAATATTTTTTAGTATTTACTATCGGATAAACTAATTAATTACTCTTGTTAAGTAGTTAGTTTCATTACAATTACTTAGTGACATTTGTTACTTACTCGCAATGACTATATTAGCCTTATTGCAACTTGATGCGATCATTATTCTTATTATCAATATAATTTTTATATCGTATTTTTTATATTTTTCTCATATTAATAGTGTCTGTGAAAAATAGTAACATTTATATGATAAAGTAAATTAATATTTTTTTTAATTTACAATAAATATTTTGTGCATTATTAAATCAAAATTGAAACTACTTTGGAGAATGGAGACTCTGGTTAACTTAATTAGATAATTTATGTAATTAATTAATTAATTAATTAATTAAAATACATAATAAAAAAGAATACTAGAGAGTTGCTACTTGCTAGCTCCCCTCTTACATATGGATTTTAAAAGTTAAGTCAAATACTCATGTTTTGTTTGTAGGTAATTTATCTGAAATGAATCATATCGCATCAAATTAATACAAATTTAAATGAAATATCCGTTTAATAACATGTTTGGCAAAATTACTGAAAATTATTTTTGTGTAAAAAATAGTTTTTATGTAGTTATTTAATAAGATGTTCTCATCTATTTAAAAAATTTAAAACTACATGATTTATTATATTTATTAAACAAACACGTCACTAAACACTTCATTTGAAATGAATTATATGTAAAATAAAATTCATTTTTTGCAATAAAATATAAATAAATATTAATATTTTTATCTTATTTAATAATAATATCTCTAAAATACTATTTATTTAATGTAACTTTTAAATTTCCAAATATCTAAATTATTATGGAGGGTAAATTAGACAATAAACTTAATTTTATTGAAGTTGTATAAATCTAAACTCATCAACTACATTTCTTAATATATGTAATTTAATCTATTTTTGTTTCCATCATATTTAATTTTAGAATGATTAAATACATGTGTAAAATATATTGTATTCTTATTTTAAGACATTAATTTATTTTGTTATTTTTACACTCAAATAATAAAGTTCACACGAACAATATGAATTTGAAATACTAGCATTAATCACATTAATTAAACATTAACGGATATTTATTAATCACTTATTCCAATCATTTTAACTAAAACAATTTGACGAAAATTAATTATGTGAAAAAAGCCTGTGACTTGAATATTGAAATTCCAGAAGTTTAATTTTTTCAAATACATCTAAAATCAAGAATAACAAAAAAGAAAAAAAAAGAACTAAAAAGTTGTAAAACCCGTATTTGTTTCTGGATCGGGTAAAATCACTTTAGGTCCAAAAAGCACGATTTGAATAATCTTCACCCCAAACAATGAACAATAAACACAAAAAAGACAATACAAGCCAAACAAATCATCAGTTATTACACCCTCAGAATGCTTATTTTCTCGGGAAAATTCTAACATACCTATTTTCTCTCCATCCAAACAATAGATCCGATCCAATCAAATCCAAATTCAAATCTCATTCAGGTTCAAGAACACTTCTTCATCATCCTCTAATTATTTTTTCTTCATTTTTTTGTTAATTTTTCAATTTTTTTAATTAATTTATCTGAATCACGCTCTATTTCTTCAGATCAAGAATCGCATTGCAGATTTTGCAGATTTCGAGAATTATTACAATTTTTTAATCATCATTTCGCGTTTGAAATCGGGCGAATCGTAGATTCAAATCGACATGGCTATGGTGGATCAACCTCTATATCCAATCGCTGTTCTAATCGACGAGTTGAAGAACGAGGACATTCAACTAAGGCTGAACTCGATCCGTAGGCTTTCGACGATTGCTCGTGCGCTTGGCGAGGAAAGAACAAGAAAGGAGTTGATTCCTTTTCTCAGCGAGAACAACGACGACGATGATGAGGTGCTTCTTGCAACCGCAGAGGAATTAGGGGTTTTCGTTCCTTATGTTGGTGGTGTTGAGTATGCTAGCGTTTTGCTTCCGCCTTTGGAAACTCTGTGTACCGTTGAGGAAACTTGTGTTAGGGATAAATCAGTTGAGTCGCTTTGTAGAATTGGAGCTCAGATGAGAGAACAAGATTTGGTTGAACACTTCATTCCTTTAGTTAAGGTAGTTAATAACATAACATAACATTTCATTTTTATTGTAGAGTTTAATTTTGATGCATTATGTGTATGATGGTGATTTAAAATCATCGGTGTTATTATATTATAAATCCTGAGCGGATTGTGATTCATTGCATTTATCAATATGATGGTTTTGTTGTGATATCAAATGTGTAGAGGTTGGCTTCTGGAGAGTGGTTCACTGCTCGAGTTTCTTCATGCGGTTTGTTTCACATCGCTTATCCTAGTGCATCGGAGGGATTGAAGACTGAACTAAGAGCCATATATGGTCAGCTGTGTCAAGATGATATGCCCATGGTTAGGAGATCCGCTGCTACCAACCTTGGAAAGTTTGCTTCTACTGTTGAAGCTGCCCACTTGAAAACCGACATCATGTCTGTGTTTGATGATCTCACACAGGATGGTATGTAAAGTTTATTTAATATGTCTAATTTCTGCGCTCCTTTATGGATCTATTGAATAAATGTAGGCAAAACATAATGATGAATGGATTATGAGTATAAATATATTTAGTTGAATGGCTTTGTTGTTTAGATTAGGTGAGGAGCCGGGGATAGATAGCTGGTATTCTATGGCTGAGAATAATGTTGTATAAAGACTTTTTCATGTAGGGCTATATGCAAATCAGATAATGAAATTCTGTTTGACGGTTGTCAGTTCATGTAGGTAGGGAATTAGGTCGATTTAAGTTTAGTAGATCAACAAGAAGGAAACATGAGAGAACAAGAAGATTGGGTTCTGCTTTAAAATTTAAATATTTTTGGAGTCATTGAAAAGTTTCAACCAGGTCCTATGTAGTGTGACTTCGAAAGTTATTCACCGAAGTACCTTAAATACAAGAAATATCCACTTTCATCTAAGTACCTTAGTTATCAGCATCTAATAGCCTTCAACTGTTTGTATTTAATCTCTGATGATCTTAGTTTCCTAGACAACACTTTTCATTTGTGCAGACTTTTCCTGATGAACTGATGCTGTTATCATTATTTTTAACAAAGGAAATACTTATTTAATTCCAGTGAGGCCAAACAAGTGGAACTTTAACCAAATGAAGGAAACTCTCAAGGGGGCATTTACATTATTGTTGCCTATAATCTTATTAAAAAAATCGACCTTCTGATAAATTTTATTTGTTTAATGAATTTAAGATGAAACTTTTAAGTTTCTTTTAATCTTGGAAGTTTATTTATTTTCCATGTTAGAAACTGAAGATATTATGAAGTTATCAGTATATTCCACTAACAACTAATTAAATGAATATACTTTTTGTGTGTCACGTTCATAAGCTCATTTATTGAATAGTACAATATTTTTTAAGTAATCTACTGGATGTAATTATATAAACTAATAACTTCTTGACTATTGTTCTTGTAGATCAAGATTCTGTTCGGCTTCTTGCTGTTGAGGGTTGTGCAGCTCTTGGAAAATTGTTGGAGCCTCAAGATTGTGTGGCACATATTCTTCCTGTTATAGTCAATTTTTCTCAGGTACTTTAGGCATTAGTAATTTATGTGGGATGATATGCATTTTTTGCTGTCTAACTTACTGATTTACTAAGATTTAATTTAACAAAGTGTAATAATAGAACAATTTTGTAAGAGGTCCATGGTTGAGCTACATCTCGTTCAAGCCTCCTGTCTGTGACTCTGTGCTAGTATAGCTTTAGGCATCCTTTCATGTGAACATATACATGGAATTTGTGTTTATATGTGCAGAGACATATCTTTCTTGTACATCTATTTTGTGCCCAACACAATGAGGGGATGTCTTGTTTTTCTCATTTTGGCATTTCACTTTGACTTATGAGTATATCATATGCTGAGCCCATGGGTTGTTACTTCTATCCAATGTATGTAGCACTGTGCAAATAACTATACTTTCATAATTTAGTAGTATGTATCAGCTTACGATATATCTTATATTATTGTTTCATAGCATAGGCGTCACTTTACCACATAGTCATAAGATCGACAGTTCTTTATGGTACATTGGGCTGGAAAATGTCAACTAGAGCATATAAGCTAAATTTTGCATAGCTGAGAATATTGCAATGGACGAGTGGACATACAAGAACACATATAATTAGGAAAGAATCTATTAGTGCGAAGTAAGAACTGTAATCGATATGGGTGTGAGTGCATTAGTGTACAGTAAAATAGGCTAGTATCATCACCCTCAAGCACATGTTTATGTGCTTAATACACTACTCTTGACACTCCTCATGTTAGGTTGAAGATTTTAATCATGCCTAACTTGTTATGAGTAACTACTGCATTTGTAGTATTCGATAGTTGAGTTAGTTTACACCTTGGCTGTAGGTCTGTTAGAAGGTGGATTCTCTTTCAGTGTTACTTTTGTTGGCTGTCAGCGCGCCCTTCTTATTCATAACCCACACTTTTTCATTTTAATTTGAAGAAATCTATTTGTATTCTTAAGAAGAAAAAAACAAAAAAAACAAATGTTTTTGCTGGCCTGTGTTGTCTCTAGAATCATGTTCTACATGCTTTATTACATTGTTGAATATTGTACTATCCAGGATAAGTCATGGCGCGTTCGTTACATGGTTGCCAATCAACTCTATGAGCTATGTGAAGCTGTTGGTCCTGATTCCACCAGGTAACCTTTCTTATCTGTATAATGAATTGTTGTCACGACTTTCCTGCATGCCTTATGATAGAACCTGCAAATTCAGATCAATTGAAAACGATAAACCAGAGAGATATTCTTTCCTAAGTGAAGTATTCACAAATGCAAGAATGACCTCACTCCCCTAAATAACAGAATCACATGGACTTTGTTGACAACTGAATAAACTAACTCCCTAGAACCCCTCCCACAATTTAACACACTGCCACCTCAGCGGATCTTCCTCTAACTTTTCTATTCAGCTTGTTTATTGGGCTTAGGCCCCAAACCAGTGTCCTATCACCTTATCCACTGGAGTTTTCTTGAAAATCTGTTCCTGAAGTTGATATTAATTAATTTATAGACATTCTTCGGTGGTCAAAAACCTCATGCTACTTGTCAAATGTATAAATGTTAGAGCCGCATATTAATTTTTCCGTGCTTATGGCATGATTTAATATGTACTTGTTTCTCAGATTCTAATTGACTGTTAATAATTACGATGATGATACATTTTTAGGGCGGAATTGGTTCCTGCATATGTTCGGCTGCTGCGTGATAATGAGGCTGAAGTACGTATCGCTGCTGCTGGGAAAGTGACCAAGTTCTCCCGCATATTAAATCCTGAACTAGCTATTCAGCATATTCTACCATGTGTTAAGGTATGGCTATACCTCATATTAATTTTTATTATACTTTTGATGTCTATAGATATATTGTTAATGACTGGTCAAGTTTGGCTGTTCTAGGAGTTATCCACAGATTCATCTCAACATGTTCGCTCTGCATTGGCTTCAGTTATAATGGGAATGGCACCAGTCTTAGGGAAGGTATGAACCTCTATCTAAGAACACAAGTTGTACTCGCATTAATTAATGTATTTTAAAATGTATCTACTCAAATGAAGGAGAGGATGCATGTGTGTTCTTGCTTTTGATATATTTTTGTGGCTGTTGTAGGATGCAACAATTGAGCAACTGCTTCCTATTTTCCTCTCTCTTTTGAAAGATGAGTTTCCTGATGTTAGGCTAAATATTATCAGCAAGCTTGATCAAGTGAACCAGGTTTGTGGCTTAAAATTGAAAATTTTCAGATTGGCAATGTACATCTCAAATGCTATTACGTTTCATATATTTCTTCTATTGAAGCTATGGTAATGTATTTGCATGTGTTCCTTGCAGGTTATTGGTATTGACCTGTTATCTCAATCGCTATTACCAGCTATTGTTGAGCTTGCTGAGGATCGGCACTGGAGAGTTAGACTTGCAATCATAGAATATATACCCTTGTTAGCAAGTCAGTTGGGTGTAGGATTTTTTGATGATAAACTTGGAGCTCTTTGCATGCAATGGCTCAAGGACAAGGTATGAGAAGCTACTAAACTTTATATGGACAAGGCTTGAAATGTATTTTTTGTAGTGGTTCTTTAAAGGGCACAATTTTTTTTCTGCCCAAGTTATTTAGGATGTGAAATAGCTTTGAAGTCTCATAGTGTAATATAAAGCTCACAGATCTTTCTTAGAGATCTGTGTACAAGTTATAAAAAATGCTTTAAAACGTCTATGGTTAGGCAGCTTGTTATTCTGTTTTTCTTTTGCGGGGTGGGGTGGGGGATAGGTCAATGCGACTCTGTTTTTCATGTTATTCGCTTCAAAGGCATCATGTCGACTTCAACTATATTGGTTGTGGTTGTAGGTATACTCAATCCGTGACGCAGCTGCCAATAATGTCAAACGCTTGGCAGAAGAATTTGGACCAGAATGGGCAATGCAGCACATTATTCCCCAGGTATTTTATCATATAAACTTATTTTCTTGATGCAGATCAGCATTTTACCTGAAGACTTAAACAATGGAAAAGGATTATAATTCCAGCGATATCATGGAACATCCTCTAAACCAATGCTTTGAAAATGTTCTCTTAAACTTGTAGGGCCTCTGTCACTCAATTTTAATTTGCCCCCGCCGTGAAAATAATGCAAAAAGAGTTTGGGTTTCTTGATGCATTTCACAATTCTTAAAATTTTTGGCTTTGACATCTTGACCTAGGTATGAAGTTCATAATCATCTGTTACCTAACACAAACAAAATTATCAAATGATGCTAATTTTGAAAAAAGTAAAAATGAAAAGGAATGTTATAAGGAAAGAAATGATGTGAAATAAAATGAGGTCATAATATGCAAAAGCAGTTATTTAAGGTATCTACTGAAATTTGAAGAAAATGAAATAAAATGTATCAATTTGAATAAATTTCTCCCGAAGATTTTCTTATTTTACAGTAGACAATTGGTGTATTGATCACTATTGAGCTAAACAAGTATCTTTGCAGGTTTTGGACATGATTAATGATCCACATTATCTGTATCGAATGACGATCTTACACGCAATTTCTCTGCTAGCTCCTGTTCTGGGCTCAGAAATTACTTCTTCAAACCTGCTGCCTCTGGTCGTTAATGCAGCAAAAGATAGGTAAAATTGTGTGGTCCTCACTTTGCTTGTCTATATTTGAGCCAGTGCTGACAGTATGTCTTGCAGGGTACCCAATATCAAATTCAATGTTGCTAAAGTATTGCAGTCTCTCATTCCAATTGTTGATGAGTCTGTAAGTAACTTCCATTTAAGATTTCATCTTTAACGCACTTTCTTCATTTGCTCAAATTTTCTTTATTGTCTCACAACTAAATGCCATTTGAACAATGAAGGTTGTTGAGAGTACCATTCGTCCCTGTCTGGTTGAGCTCAGTGAGGATCCAGATGTTGATGTGAGGTTTTTCGCCTCTCAAGCACTACAATCTAGTGATCAAGTCAAGATGTCCAGCTAGATCAATCTGCATATTGTGTTTAGTTATTTTTTACTTGTAATATTTGCAATTTCTTATGTAATTGGCCTCAAGCCAACTTGATCAATCCTTTGTATTACATATATCATTGTTGAGATCCTGCTTTGTTTTATTTCTATCTGATATCTATGTTACCAGTTTTTTTTTGTAGCGATGAAACATTGTCCAGAAGTGGGATGAGTTTTGAAGTACAATCACTAATTCTATGATTAACCATTGTGAACATTTTGTATGAAATTTTGCTCTGCAAATAGAAAGAATATATAAAGCTTTGTTTATGCTACTAGAGATATCCACGTCAATGCATTCATATCTAAAAGATAGTAACGAGGGATGGGGTACGACTATGTAAGATGTGTGTGCTGGATCACATTCCTGTTTGTTAACAGTTCACCTTCAAGCAAATGCCTGTGAAACTTGGAGCTTGTATAAAAATGGAAAAAGTGGAACTTGGGAGCAAATCTCAGATGTTATTTTAGAACTTGACGGCAAAAGTGGTTGATGATGTTTACAACGTAAAATTAAATAGATCAGAATATGGCTGACTCTATCTTTGATGATTTTGTAGGGCTATTCTTAGGAGACAATGTTTAGGTTGTTTTTACTAGATTACAAGGGAACAATAATGTTTATGCAGCGGCAAAAAGTGATTTCCATTTTAATATGATTGTATCTTGAATTTGATTTCCAATAATGAGTGAACTTTGTATGAGTAAAAAAAATATTTTTTCATAAATGCAAAAAAGTATTATCCACTCTGTTCCACAATAATTAATCTATTTGTAAAAAAAATTGTCTTCAAATGAATAACTTCAATTTTTAATGCATTTTTTTAATAGTACAATTTAATTAATACTAATTGCATACTTTTCAATACAATATCTTCTATTATATATTTATCATATTGATATTGTATCAATATCTACCAAAAATAATTTAATAAAAGTGGTATTCTTTCTTTCATTTATACATTTATCTTAATGTGTGAAATAATCAAATGACTCAATTATTATTCGACGTAAAGAGTAATCTTTTATACAGCAGTTTCTTTTGATACTGACGTGAAACAAGCATTGTTTGCTGAAATGAATTGAAGGAATATTGGTAATTAACAAAGTTGGCAGTGAACATTTCTACATACAAATATGAATCATAAAAGAATATAATACAACAGTGACAGGTCAGTAAGTTCAGTATAGAAAATCATTGAGAAAAATTGCCAACATTGAGGAGAAAAAAAAAGTCAGAAATTAATCTAGTCATGTTGAAAATTTGAATAAAAACACTAGAGGCTAGAGCCAAGTGGTTCTACTTTTCCACGGTCCTTACTCTTACTACTAAGAACTTTCCTTCCCTGGCACAAGACCATTTTCTGCTTCTTTAAGTTCAGATCTGAACAACTTTATGTTATCAATAAGAGATTCAGCAGTGCTACATAAACCCTTCCTCCCAACTAACATCGCCCTGAAATCGCGATTTAACATTTTCATTCTGTTCTCGTCTCCATCGACCTGACTCAACTCAATAACCTGCTTCTTTGAAAGCAATGTATAAAGATAAAGACAGGGACAATCCACTGCATCTCTTCCAATTTTAACCCTTAGTAATGAACTAGAGTCGAGATTGTTCGGGTTTGGATTAAACAACACAGAGAAGCTACCGAAACTCATGTCAGGTTTTGCAAACAGTTTGTTCAAATCATTGTCCTGAACGGCGACGTTTTTCGTTGTGTAGCAGGGCGTTTTAGACTCCCACCTTGTCACTCTCAAAATGTTTGCAGCCTCTCTCATTCCACTAAGAAATGCTCCATGCATTGTTGCAGGATACTGTCTGCTAGTTGCCTCTCCAGCAAAGAATACTCTCCCTCCAATATTCTCTGAAAGTATATCATAATCATCTCCTGAAGATCCAACCTTAACGTAAGAATAAGATCCATTCGCAAATGGATCTTTTCCCCATCGAGTACAGGCAGCTTGAACAGGATCCGGAACAACGATCCCCTTCGGATGAAAAATATCCTTCAGAATTTTCATTACCCTTTTGACAGACTCGAAAGGCGACATCATCTCAAACCTAATAGCAGCTTCCCCGGCAACAAGAGCCACAAGAAGCGGGCCTCCAGACACAGAAGCGTAGCTATAGAACAGAAAAAACTCACCCCTCATACTCAAGTCCTCAGCCAAGTGACCAAACGTATCAATGTTCCCACCCCAGAAATTAGTCGGAAACAGCAACACAACCTTATTCAGCAACCCAAATCCTAACCTATGAATAGCATCTTTCTTCTTCTGAGGAAGATCAGGGAAAAACTGAATCGACTCTTTCTTAAGCACTCCTAAAGGAACAGTACAAAGGGCCATGTCCGCGCGAAACTGTTGCCCCCCGGCACACACCAATACACCATCACTTCCATAACTAACCCAATTCACTGTCTTCCCATAGAAAATCGGAAGACCCTCAGCCAACGCACGAACAAACGTCTCATTCCCTCCAGGAATAAAACAGTGATCACCACCCATCTCATAAGGATCATCTTGATCCCAATAAGCCATAGACAAATTAGACATAAGAGTAGCATTTGCATACTCCAAATTAGCAAGATGCCAATTCAACAACATCCTCTCTTCCTTATCTTCGGCAACCTTATAAACCCTACGAAACGCCTCCAACGCCGTCCCTAAAGGAACATCAACACTCTTAATCTCTTCGATCATAGCCTGCCTAAGCTTACAAACCCTCTCTAACAATTTATTAAACAAAACCTCAACCCTAGAATCAATCTCAGAGTCAACACATTTTCCATCAGGCATATAAAGAGGACAAATATCCCTAACCTTATGAAGTGGCAAATCCAATTGTCTAGCAAGAACACCAAGAGGGTTCCCATTAACACCAGTAAGAACACTTCCACCGAAATCCGCCGCAGCCTCAACACCACCATCATCACCACCACACATCTTCCTAGTCTTAACTCTCCCACCCGGCCGATTCCTACCTTCCAAAATCACAACTTTAAATCCTAAAAAGACCAATTGTCTCGCCGCAACCAAACCCGCTAACCCAGCTCCAATAACAATCACACTCCCCCTCTCAACCCCATCAAAAGACCGAACTTTCGCCTCTTTAATTTCCGGCGAAACACCGAAATTAATATAACCATGCTCAATCAAAAACCTATAAGCCGATTCGACCAAACCCTTATGTTCCGATCGAATCGACTTCAAAGCCCGATCATAAGTCAACCAAACATTAACATCGGATCGCCACCGAGCAAGAATGTGATTCCGAACAATTATATAATTCGATTGTTCAGAACCACCTAGGGTTTTAACAACATTAGCTTCAATTTCTTCCTCCGTTAACGAATCACCGGGAAACCCAACGGAAATAGCAATTAGGGCTTCAACATCGGTATCTTTAGCGACGTCGTTTTTGCGGGTTTTGGAAAGTGATGTTGTTGCGGTTAATTCAGTGAAGAATTTCTTACGCCGACGTCGTTTTCGAGGTTGGCTAGGGTTTGGATCTTGTTGTTTTTGGGTTGTTTTTGCAATTGAATTTAGTTGTTGTTGTTCGGAGGAAGAATCTGGAGAGTATGATTCTAAATCTTGATTTTGTTCGATAGGGTTTTCAGGGGACATTGTTACGACGTCGTTTTGGGATTTTGGTTCTGACATTTCTATATCTATGTGTTTTTCTGATACTTTTGTTGAGTTTAGTTCAGTATCTGAATCCACATCGTCTTGTAGTTTTTTATTTTCTTCTTCTTTTTGGGTTTATGGGACTTTGCATGGTTCTTTTTATTGCTACCGATGGTAATGGGGCAAGATCCGGTATGTTAAATGACAATAATACCCTTAGTATTAAAAAAACTCATACCTTTCATGTAATTACTAAAAAGCTGCATTAAATATTTTTTGTTGTTGTTGTCGTCATTCTTACATCTATTTATGTCAAGTAAATGGAATTGATAGCTTAACAAGTATGCAGATGAAATAAACAGTGGTTTAACAATATAAGTTGTTTGTAAACTATGAGTTTAAGAGTGTTCAAGACAACTTAGGGATCCAATCCAACAGAAGATTAGAGGACACATTCAAATTAACCTTTAAGTTAGGATTGTTCATGGACACCATATTTATATTATATATTGTTGAAATTAAAAGTTAGTTCATGAATGACTAACAATTTTTAATTAATGATTCTCTTTGTTTTAAAAGATTAAGCTAAGAAAGAACTATGTTCTTTAATTTTGAGTTTTTTAACTATAAAAAGTGTTAAGTGTGGAGTTTAACTTTTTTAAGAGTTACTAAGCTAATGAAAACATAAAGCATAAATTTAAAGGATATATTACAAAAAATTATAAATTTGATTGATTGTATGTGTCAGTGTACAATGAATATTTATAGATAAATTAAATTTTATTGATTAATACATTATGATCTGCAAAATCTAACTATGATTCACTTGAATTAGCTAATCTCATAAGTAATGTGTGTTTCTACCCATTATTGATGTACGTGACACTCCTAGGACTTATTGGACTTGAGAAAGATTCGCCCAACTTATTCATCTGCTCTTAGTTTGTCTAACTTACATTCAACTACTTGAACATCACCTAAACCACATTCGACAGTTGACCATTATTGGCTAACAATGTTTGAAAGTTGTACTCCTCTATCAATTTAGGCACATTTTCATCAGCAAAATTATAAAGGTCCACACAAAACCCAAATCAGACGATACTTCGAAAACATGATGTTGCAATTTGAATGTACAACCTAAATTTCAACGTAAAATAGTTTTCAATTTTCTTTTTTAATCATAAAATAATATATATTTTGTTTGTCATTTCGATCAATCATGATCTTAATAAAACCCTAAGCAACTCAAACAGTTAAATCATGATTAGATGATTTGAGTTCTAAATTTGAATTCTCTGCCAATGATTTACCGAATCCAAATGCCATCTTGATTTTGAATGAAGTTTTCTAAATGAGCTCAAATAAATTAATCCATCCATACACTTAATCCATAATAACAAATCACAAGAATAATTCCAAGTGTAGATCAATTAGAGATGCTTAGTAATTTTAACTATTTTGTTTATACATAATAGACATTAGACACATCATATAGTTAGTGGTATAAAAAGTTATCTATTCATTATTAGTCCAAATATATTTTGGCTATACTGTACATATATACTATAATTTACTCCTGAATATCTAAGATTTTAGGATGAAAAATTATCAAAATAATACAAGATTTAGAATCTTGTGAGAGAACAATTTTGTGAGAATCATAGCATATTATCACTGAAGAAATTGTAATTCTTTTTCAATATTCTGTTTGGCATGCCACATTTAGTTCTCTCCCAACCAATATTCTTGTTCACATTGTCATACACAACCAAATATCCTCGCAATGAAATGTCTGCAAATACCACATTTATTCATAATCAATGAAAAAGAAAAATTGTTCATCAAACCAAGCTTAGCAGAATATTCATTGCACCCACACTTTCATTTAATTTTTTACTTTACTATGTATTACGAGTAGTTTCATTGATCAAATATAAACTTATTCTTCTAAAATTTGTTGTTTTTGGTCCAAATTAGCAATGTCACGTCATTAAATGCAAACAAACCTACATCATTAATAAATATAACATGTCATAAAAATAAGCCCTAAACTAGATTGAGGAAAAAATCATGAAACTTGTGAAACAGATGAACTAAAATCTTGGATTTAGAAAAGAGGAGACTAAAATCATGTTTCAGTTAAAAGAGGAGACTAAAAGTGCATTTAAGCCAAAAAAGTATCGGAAAAATCTAGCAGACAAAAGTTGCATAAGTACCTCCAAGTATAATTGAGGATCCATCATTTACATTGCTACCATCAAGGATAGCTAAGCACACATTGCCTTTGTTCTGTATCATAAGAGTGTTTATTAGAAGAAAACAAAATCTGTTGGAAATGGAAATAAAATTGTATTAGATGAAGAGATTCATTACACTAATGATCAAGTAACCCTCCGGCGGTATATGAAACAATGTCGACAAAATCCACCATTTGTTTCCGAATCGAAGAGTTAAGGTCTTGAAGTAATCCTTGACGTCTTTGACAGATCTGCATGCATCCATATAATAACATGGAGTTTAGAAAAGCCTGCTCCATTGTGATAGACTTATTTTATTGCTCCACAAGGTGATTAGTCAAAGTAACACAAGAAAACTAATGAACTTATTTAATTTCATCATAACAAGGGACATTATAGAAGTAGAGAACTAGTCCTGTCGAAGTAGCTCAGTTGGTGAGTTAAGAGAAATTGAAAAAATTTTAAGTAGGAGTTCCACGGTTTGAACCTTGAAAACTAACATTTGCTATAGAAAAAGTAGATAACTATATTTAGTGTCATTACAACTTGATTTATGTTAGGGTAAACAAACACGAAATAGTTTGTATTTTTCTTAAAAATCTCTAAAAACAATATCTAAATTATTGAATACCAAAATCACTTTTATCATAATCCGTAACAAACAAGCTCTGAATTACACCTTGAGTCAACTTTTCTTACCTGATTGGGAAATTAGCTTGCCAGCAAATTGGCAAAGTTGTATCTGAATCATCTTCAACGAGACCTAGCCCAGAAACTTCTTCAAGCTGCATCATTGTATGCATAATGGATAAGCATCTTACTTAATCGCTTATAGCATTAAGTCATAAACGCTTATAATATAAGTGTTTATGTATAAGTTATTTCTATAACAAACGATAAAATAAAGTCAAATTATATTCATATAAACTATATAAGCTGTATTCATAAGCTATCCTTCAGAGTTGAGAGCTTATGAGAATAAGCTAAAAACAGATTATGAATATGTCATAAATTGTTTTCAAAAACCTTCCCATACAGTCTCACATGTTCTTATGTCAATAGATAAACTCAAATAGGCCTTAAAAACAAGTTCATAATTTTCAAGATGGTTAGATGTAAAAACTCACAGAAGCAACAAGATCACGGTACGCCTCTTTTGGA
Organism: Cicer arietinum; assembly: GCF_000331145.2. Lineage (NCBI taxonomy): Eukaryota > Viridiplantae > Streptophyta > Magnoliopsida > Fabales > Fabaceae > Cicer > Cicer arietinum. The sequence goes on from NC_021167.2 coordinate 26,931,244, forward strand.
AAATACGTATAAGAACTGCCACTATCAAAAACCACATTTCCTACTTTGCTGTGTCCATCAAAACTGAGTAGTCGATTACCGTAATTTATTCCAAGAACCTCAGTTTGGTATAAATCTCTGTATAGAAGAAACAGAAGAAACCTCAGAACAACAAGAAACCTTGATCACTGTAATTGCAAAATGTTTTTAGAAAGTAAACAGACGCTTCTATCGTAGATTTCTCGTGCTAAATAACAAAATCACTTCATAAAGGGAAAAGAAACATGTTGTCGAGAAAATCATACGTAATCTGAGTCATAGGAGCCCAAGTCATGCCCCAATAAGGCACAAAATCATCACCTAAGAACATGTATCCACCACCAACTCCATCATTATTGCTTAAGCAATGACCAACCACATTCTTAATAATCCCTTTACTTGACAACTGATAAGGTAATCCAACTTTTGCCCTACTCAGTCCCATGATTCCATCTGTTTTTGTCAATGTGTTCAAAAGCAAACCCTCTTGATCATATCCACACCTTACAACAAATACATTGTGTAGAATGAATGAATCAGTACTTTAAAGAATATATTTCCTTAAAGAAAATAAAAAAGACAGCAAAAAGACGATTCATACCCGAAAACAAAATTTAACTTGGTTTTGGATCCATTAGTAGTCATAAGATGAAGCTCGTCTCTAATAAGAACCCCCATGGAAGAACTATGATCTGCATATTGAATTTCATAGTCACACTGTTGGAAACTTTCATGATATCCATTCTTTTGATTCTTCTGAACTTCCAAGCATAGAGAGTCTAAAGATGGCACTATATTTGTTCTTATTGGCTTGTACGGCACATTTGCTCCCTATATCAATTATAATCCCTTGAGTAAACATAGTTTTTCAATCTCAAAATTCAGAAGAAATTAATTTTGATGCACGGCCAGTGTAAAACTTTTTACACTGTTAGCCAATTACAAACCATCATTTTTATGATTTTTGAGTTCGATATGATTAAAGTCAAATCTTTACACTGACAATGCATACAAATTACATCCAATCCAGACACTTACTTAGGTAACAATTATACTCAGATATTACCTTAGCACAACTTCTACATGGAGCATCACACTGAATCCAAGTTAAGTCACTCCCTGTATCCACATCAACAAAATAACGCTTAGGAGGGTTTCCAACGCGTACATGTGTGTAATACAACCTGCAAGGAAGAACATCTTGCTAAGCCATGATACATACTTATTCATATGTAATATAGGAAATTGGAATAGCCATAAATCAGTAGTTTCCTAGATCATCATGAAGTTGGAGTATCCTAATCCTAGGACCATATTTAACATGGACTCCAATTCTACAACAACCAGATCACTCAGTGTACAAATTCACAATTTGAGGAAATGCATTACTATTAGGTAATGAAGGCATTGTTGATTAAAACATGATTATAAGTTGTTAGAACAGCAACCCTATGCAAAAGAAAAGTGATACGAAAAAACACAAATAAATAACACATGAGATTTTGTTCACGAAGTTCGACCAACTATGCCTTATGTCTCCAAATGCAGATTGGTTGCAGTACCTTTCTATTATTCAAATTAGGGTTACAGATTACGTCTTGTGTTTAAATACTACAATCCAATTCACAAAATTACCCCTTAACTGTAAACTATGAGTCATACTCAACATATAAATCGTGGTTGTAGTAATGGTGTGATTACCGAAATTATGAATCATTGTGAAAAGATACTGATACTGCTAATGTGGCTGCAATTAAGATTTGATGCCACTCTACGTAGTATTACTATAGGGACCCGAATTCACTACGGTTGGTCGCCTTCGACTGCAGTGCAGGCAGTCAGGCACATCAAGACCGTCCAGTTAAGATCACACAGTCCAGATTTCAAACTCGGAATTTTATTTAAAAATAATTAAAATCCAAAATTGAAATATGAATCATCTGGTTAAGATAAAACAATCCAGATGTACTGACTGCACTGTAATCGATTGCATAAATCCAAATTCATTACTAGAGCCCCTTTCTACATAGAACCAAAGGGTTCAACCAAAATAAAAATCAATTTTCTTAATTATCTCCTAATTTTCTTTTCTTCTAAATTCTTGTGATTTAGTCAACATGATACTGTTAAGCACCCAACAAAAAAAGGGGAAAAGTTCAAAACTTTCATCCTATTCCTTGATCCACATTGACTCAAACAAGCAAAAAGCAACAATTTTTAACATACCCATCTGGATAAACATTGCCACTGATTGGAAAAACGGTGGATGATGATGAATCAACAGCTACAACCCTAGAACTAAAAGCAATACCATCACTATCACCACTTTTTTGTGTCACAAAGTTCCCTTTTTTAACATCAATAAGCTTCAAATCCCTCTGTCCAACAACACCATATTTCTTAAACAGAGGAAATAAAAAGGAACTAGGTTCATCAGATTCATCATCACCACCATCATGATGATGATTCTTGAGTTCACTTAGTTCAAGGGTTGTTGTTATAGTTGAGAAAAGAGAACCATAGAGAAAAAGGGCAAAGAGAAAAATACCAAAGAAAGTGAAAAACTTTATTTGGGTGGTGTGAAAAAATCTTCTTGTGGATGAAAATTGAAGTTGATGATTTGATGGGTAGGATTGGATTGGAGACATTGGAGGAACATTGTTTTGAGGTTGTTGTTGAGGAGAAAAAGGGTTGTTAGAGAAAGTAAAAGCAGTGATTTTTTTGCCTAAAGAAGGGTTATTTGAAGGTGGAATTGAAATTATAACAACACTTTTGAGTTGTGGTGTTTGTGATTGTGATTCTTTATCATCTTCCATGTTTGAATTAGGAGTAATATTGTTAATGTTATTGTTGTTAAGCTAAGAGTAAAAGATGATGAAGAAGAATGAGAATGATGACAACTCAAACAACAAGTGTTGCATAAAAGTCTTAGAAAAGACTTGAATTGGTCAATTGAGGTGTTACATTGTGAAGTGTGAGTGGGAGAAAATGTGTACAAAGGAAGGATCCTTGCAATGGACTTAAAATATTATTTATTGAATAACAAATTAAGGTTTTGTTATTAAAAATAAATTTATAGTTTATAAACTATAAGTTAATTCAAATTAATTCAAGTAGTTTATCAATTTATAATTTATAGTTTATTATCTTTCTTTCAATTGTAATTTTATTATTGTAATTAAAATGATTTTTTATAATTTAAAATAAATAATTTTAAAAGTTTAAAATGATTTTAATAAATAATTTAGAAGTATTATTTATTATCTTTTTAAATAATTTGTATTTTAAAGTAAATAATTTATTTATTTAAAATAAATAATAATAGATAAATCAATATATCAAATTAATAAAATTTAAATTATTAAAAAAATAAACTTTAAATTGCTAATTTTAAAATATTTTAATTATTAATTAATAAAATTTATTTTTAATTTAAAATGTCATTTTATGTTTTAAATTAATTGAACTCTTAATTTCATCGAACACTTCAATTAATTTAACAACTGTCAACTATAAGTTATAAGATATCTACAATAAATAAATTTTATTCAAACAGAACATAAAGATAGATATTATTTTGTTTGATAAGACCAAAAAAACTAATTTATAGCTTATAATTATATTTTGGTACCAATCATAACCACCTTAACCAATCATAAGTTTATTATAATAACAACAATTGATTTTTTTTTAATTTACATTTTATTCACTTAAATGAATCAAATCTCATAGGCATGTTTAAAAGAAAAAAAACAACAATTTTAATTGAAAAATCTGTATTTAGGGTCAAAATGATTTGAGTTGTTGATTTAAAATTGGAATGTTCATTGAAATTAGTGTAGGAAATTCAAATCCAAAAAAGGAGTGGATAGCTACTCATTTATTGGTTCATTATATAATATTTAAATATGCTTTTGTTATCGATAAATATATAATTTTTTTATTTTATTTTTAGTAAATATTATTTTTTATTTTTAGTAAATATTATTTTTTATTTTTAGTTCATCGAAATTTATTTTATTTGAATTTGATAATTATAGTATATAGAAATTTTGATTTTACTCTCATATTAAAAATTGAAATCAAAATTGCACGACTCAGTTTTAATATGAATCAATTTTACAGAGATTAAAACAAAATAACAACAACACAAAATAATATATTTGCAAGGATTAAAAATAGAACAAATATATTTTTACATGGATTAAAAACAAAAAATTGTATATTTGTGGAGACTAAAAGCACATTTAAACATTTATTTAATATAAGACATTTCAAGAAATTTAATCAATGGCGTTTGAAATAAAGTCTCCAAAAACAATTGTTAGCATTTGCCTAAAATTTGTTTGTTTTTATCTGAGTGTATAGGGTGAACCATCATACAGGTGATCCATAATGCACAACTTTTTGAGAGATGTATTATATCTTGTCGTGAATTCCTTAAACCAAATTACCACCTAGATCTTGAACATTCAAGAAAAATAAGGAATCTGGTAGTCTTCTCATTATATTTATTAGATGTTAAAATTCAAGTGTGTGTGTGTGTTACTCTCATATTTAATGATTACGAATGAGCTAAATGAAAAAAATATAAGAGTAGGACTCATATACTCAATGTCTTAAACTCTTTATCTAACCAATCCATTTTTCGGTACAATCTAGAGTTCTACGAAGAACGAAAATGATCTAACAACATTGTCAATTCATTTAGGGTTCCACCAATATGATACCAAAGTATCTATAATGGTAAAGGTTTTCTATTTTCCCTTAATCTTAATAGATGTTTGGTTGTTTTTAGGAGTTGAATTAGATTTGAGAACAAGTTGAATTAGATTTGAGAAAATGTGGTGAGAAGCAGTGACAACCGTGTATGTATATGTGTTAGAGTTTTGTTTCAGATTTTCTTAGTGCGTTGGGTGAGTGAGTAAATATGGTGAAATATGGATTGAATTTGGATCTTCTAAGTTTTTTTTAAAGAAAGTCTTATAATTTTTTCAAATAAAATAAAAAATTACAAGTCTTTTTAGAGAAACCAAATCATCTAAGTTTATCTAAGAATGGTCCCACTTTACCCAACACAAATTTTAGTAGTTGAATTTCTTATTTTGAAAACTAAAATCACTCAATTACTAGACTCAAACTAATTTTTTGAGTTAATTCGAATCAATTTTATCGTTTGGTCAATTTGACCTAACCAATAAACACCACGACGTCTATCCAAATTTCAAACATAATACTTCAAACACACCAAAATTAATTTCAACCAAAGGATAAATTTGGTTGATGTAGAGAAAAAAATGTGCATTTTAATTATACTGTTGATAATAATTTATTGTAATTATATTAATTTTATTGTCATTCCAAACATACATATTTTAATCTATCACAAAAGATATTGGAAATTCATAACTCAAGTGACTTATTTCTTTACTACATCAAAATCAAACTAAACATTATTATCAATTTGATCCATCAATATAGTGCTATATAAGAAGACGATATTTAGGAACTGCAAACAAATGTGTTGCTCTTGTTACTGTTAAACCAAATTGCTCCGTCATGTCCAATTCCTCAATACTCATACCCTTTGGAAGCTCCCAATTAAAACAATGCACCAATTGAGCTATAATAAATTTAACACTTACAAGACCTAAGTTCATTCCAGAACATCCTCTTCGCCCGGATCCAAATGGTAATATTTCAAAATTATATCCTTTAATATCAATATTATTGTCAATAAATCTCTCAGGATAAAAGACGTCAACATTATCTGACCAAATTTTTGGATCTCTTCCAATTGCCCATGTATTTATCAAGATCCTCGAATTTTTTTCTATGTGATAACCATTAATAATTATGTCTTTTATTGATTCTCTTGCAATTAATGGTATGACAGGATGTAATCTAAAACTCTCCTTAATCACCATATCCAAATACTTTAATTTTACTAAATCAATTTCTTCTACTAATTTTTTCACTCCAACCACATTATTTAGCTCATCTTGAATTTTTTTCATAACCTTTGGATTTCTTAATAGTTCAGATAAAACCCACAAAATAACAGTTGTGGAAGTATCAAATGCTGCTGAAATCATATCCAAAATAATGGCTTTTATGTTTGTTCGATCAATTATATGATTTTGTTCATCATTAGGGTCAGTTGGTTGATCCATCATTGAGAGTAATATTACTATGAAATCCTTATGACTACCATTTTGTGCATTGAAACTTTGTTCTTTCTCATTGATTATTTTTTCCAACATTTTGTCAATTGCTTTACTTGTTCTCTTGAAGCTTCTCCTCAATCCCTAAAATAATAGTATGATTGTAATAATGATTAAAAAAAACAGAGTTAGATAACAAAACTAAAGATAAAAAATAGATTTTATTGCTAAATAAATTTATTGTTCGAATTAGAGACGAATTTGATATTTCTTATTCAAAATAAAAAGTAACATTAATACAAAAATCTCAACAACAACAAAAAATATTTTTATTCACTTTTTATTTTGATAATTCTTGCAACTTGTAAAGGGAAAATTACCCCATTTTTATAAAGGATATTTATTCTCCGATTTTAATATTTTTAAAAACATAAAAATATACATTTAAATTAATGAATTCAAATAAAATTTAAAAGACTTGTAAGAAGACTTAGAAATTCAAACCTGTAAATCCAAGATTCTAAACCAAGGCACGTAATCTCCAAAATTAACCTTTCCACCTAGTGTTGTAATCTCTTTAATTAACCCCTTCAAATCAAACATATCATCCTTATTACACCCCAACACCATTTTATATACAATTTCTTCTAAAACACCTTCCACAATTTCACTAATATTCACAACCTCACCAACCCTTTCTTTTTTCTTTACCAATTCAACCATCCTTTCAACTTCATTCTTCCTCAAAGGTGCAAAGGACTCAACTTTCGTCGTACTTAGAAGTTGCAAGGTGCAAACTTTCCTCATGTTTCTCCAATAAGGACCATATTGAGAAAAAATTAAACCTTTGTAGCCATAAGAAATATACTTTGATGCTTCAATTTTTGGTCTACTTGCAAAATTAGATTCATGTGTTTTTAAGAATAGTTCAGCTAATTCAGGGGAAGTTACTAGAATTGTTGGAACTAGTCCTAATCTTAGAGACATTATAGGACCATATTTTTTGGACAAGGTTTGAAGGGAACGATGAGGAAGGCTCCCTAGGATGTGAAGGCTGCCTAAAATTGGTAGACCTTGTAGACCTGGTGGTTTTTTCTTTTCATTGTGGCTTTGTTTTCTTGATAAGATTCTTGATAGGATGAATAATATGAAGGCTAAAATGATCCATGAGATTGATAAAGTTGAAGAAAACATGTTCTAGGAAAAGGAATAATGCTTTAAGGTTAGATCTAAGGTGATAATATATATAGGGTTAAGATACATTGAATTATGAGAAACTCTATTTAATAATTTATTACAAACGACGAATTTTATTAAAATTAAAAGTTTTTATTGAGTAGATCAACTTTACAAAAGAGTAAATGTGACAAAATTTAAGTGTATGAAATATATATGTCTTCAAATCTACAGCGTTGACGACATTAAATTCATTAATTTAATTTGTAATGAATTGAAGCTAATATGATGATTTGAATCAAATAAACAATGCGACAAGACATAAAATCACAAACCCAACGCTAAAATATAAAAAACACAATGCTCAGACGATGAAATCACAAACAAAACTTAAAAGGAAAACTATATCTACCTGGAACTACTTATTTAAAAGAAAAAAGTTGTAAAAAAACAAAACAATCTAAATTGATGATTATGGGCTAAAAAATAACTATTGTAACATTCTATTTTTTCGAGACATTAATTAATGAAATTCTAAATGTATATTTACAATTATATATATATATATATATATATATATATATATATATATATATATATATAAAATTATCTTAAATACTCATTTACTTTAAAACCAATTAATAATTTTTTCAATTGTATATTTAAAATTAATAAATCAGAGTAATCGCAATTACAGTTATGGTCGAATCCAAAACTTTATCTGTGTAAATTTTTTTTACTATATCATCTAGAGAAAAAAGATTTATGAATAGAAAATGAATATCAGAATATTGTGTTGACCCATTATTTTGTTTTACCAGCGACCTAACACTTTACCAGAACCTAACTAGAACTTAGTTTATAATGTTGCCTAAAAAAAAACTTTTTTTTTTGCCGCCTAAAATTAATTAATTTATAAATGTTTTTATTTTGATGAAATTAAATATTAACAATTAAACGTTTAAACAATAATTAATTAATTAAATTCAAGTAATTAATGAATTTATTAATTACAAAAACTCAAATTTAAATATTGACTAAAGTAATTGTAGTTATTTGAATACATAATTTAGACATACATTTCAAATATAAATAAAAAATAAAAAATATTTATTTTTAGAATGAATTTCTCTCCGGTTTTATATTTCTTCCCCAAACCATCAAATCACATATCATTCTATTCTACTCCTAGAGTTAGTTTGCACACTCAAATAAACATTCTAAATTTCAAAAATCATGTTTTGTATTATTTAGACTTGGTAGTGAGAAAATATTTCTTTTTCTGCAAATACATTTCAAACTAAATCTTATTTGAGTGGTCTAATAACAAAAATCTAATAGCATATAGTCTAACAACTCTTAAATAGATTCTAATACCAATTTAAATTTTGAATTGAAACTAACTTACCCACTTATAACTTCATTTTGATTTCATATATCCTATCTAACTTATAACTATTGACAATATATATGGTTGATTACTTTCTCAACTACATAATTAATAAGTTAAAGAAAAAAATACTTAAGTATTAAGTATTGAAATATAATCAAAGTTATTAATTCCTTATGCCAAATACAACTCAAATATCAATTGATATTATTTTCTATTAAATTATTTTTATACGTGAATTGTATTAAATTACACTATGATGTCATTTTACTATATTTATTCTTAAAAAATCTCAACAAATATTCGTATGAAAACGAAATGAGCCTTCCAAATTTAGAATTCGGTTAAAAGGGTAACATTCATCTTTTTCGATACATTAGCTAACAAAATTCTAAACGTAAATATACATATTTGTTTTTATTTATTTATAAGATTGTCTTAAATATTCATTTATTTTAAAAACAATTAATAACTTTTTTAATTGTATTTTTAAAAATATCGAATCAAAGTATTCGCAATTACATAAAGTAAAGTTAATCCGAAAATAAAAAAAAAACTCTAAAGTCAAAACTCTTGACGTTTTACTACCAAAAAATAAATCTTACAAAAAATCAGTTTTTCACTAGTAACAACAATAATAAAGACCGGATCGGGATATGCAATATTAAAAATTAAAGATTTTTTTATTGATAATAATCAGTTTTTGACTAGTAACAACAATAACAACTTTATCATAACAATCAATTTTTTTAATTTACAAACATAAATTTTTGTATAAAAAATTATCGTTTCAAAATTAAAGATTTTATCAAATGGAATCAGAGAAAGAAAGTAAAAATATTAATAGATTATATTAATTAATCAAATTCAAAGGTAAAGATAACACGTACTAAAATCTGAACGAAGTTGGAGCAAATTCCTAAGTTTCTTCTACAACTATAGACCACTAGAACCGATTTTCCTTCCTTATCTCAAATGAAGTGATGTTTCTTTCCCTTATGATTCAGTATTCCTTTTTTTTTTCTTCTAATCTACAACTTCTACAAGCGACTTATACATCTTTTTTTTTTCTTCTTAGAGATTTATATGGTTTTTCTCATTAACTAACAGTTGGGCGATTGATTAATCTAAAATAAATTATTTTTGTTTTCTAAAAATAGTTAAATCGTGTTATTATTATAAGTATTTTTTTTTTCAAATACTTAACATAAATATTTAGACAAATTAAATACATCATGTCATACACATATATACTTTTCAAAAATAATAATTAAATAAAAAAATATAATAATAATAATAATAATAATAATAATAATAATAATAATAATAATAACAACCACATTATAAATTATAAAAAAAAAATATTTTACACATTACTAATAATAATAAAAAATATGAATATTACATAAAGGTAAGTAAAATCCACTCAAAAATTATTACAGTCATAATTAAAATTCAGTTCTCTCAAATTATTAGTCCTTGATCGATTAAATATATATAAAAATATTTCTATATTAACGCAATAGATAAATTAAATACATATAAAATAGAGAAAAATACATATAAAACAAAAAAAATAAGTTATTGGAAATTCAAACCTATTTTTGTCTAGTGTCTGCAAAATTAAACTTTCCACCTAGAAGCATAATCTCTTTAACTAACCCCTTCAAAACAAACATACCATCCTTAACCAACACCATTTAATACACAATTTCTTCTAGAACACCTTCCACAATTTCACTAATATTCACAACCTCACCTACCCTTTATTTTTTCTTTACCAATTCAACCATCGGTTTTGGGACAAGGTTTGAAGGGCACGATGAGAAAGGCTTCCTAGGATGTGAAGGTTGCCTAAAATTGGTAAACCTTGAGGACCTGGTGATTTTCTCTTTTCATTGTGGCTTTGTTTTCTTGACAAGATTGTTGATAGTCCAAAAATATAATCCTAAGAAATTTATAAGTCTAACAAATATTTTATTCTATTTTTGTGAATAATTTTGTTGAACAAAATAATTTTTTGATCACAAGTAAGTATCCTGAAGGATTGATTGTTCTGATTAAATTCCATTAATTTGTAAAATCTAGTTCAATTAACAAATATCAATATTGTTAACTTATATATTATGATATGTGTTTGAATCCGAGACTTCACAGTTGTGTATAACTTTTTTTACTATGTCATCTAGAGAAAAAAAATTATAAATAGAAAATCAATATCAGAATATTTTAGAGGACATATTATATACCTTAATTCAGGGACAACTTGGTCAAGAATGGTGTAATATATTATGTTAACCCATTATTTTATTTTACCAGAAACTAACAAGAACTTAATTTATAATGTTGCTTAAAAAATTTAAATAATGATTAAATAATTAAATTCAAGCTGTTAATAAATTTATTAATAAAAAGTTATAATTTATTACATTTTTACTTGAATTACGTGTGGCTAGAGTTGACCTTCTCTGTCATTTAATTTTATCAATATTATTTTTAATATCAACAAGTATAAATATGTTACTCATGAAAAAAATTAATTATTAATTAGTCAATCCCTGAATTCACAAAATGTATTTTTTTAGAGGTTTTTTTTAAGAGTAAGAGAAGAAGTTATCATGAATTAAATAACCAATAATTATGAAAGTTATTCTTGATAGAAGTGATTTAATAATAGACAAAAAATTGTAAAAACAAATTGAAAATCCAAGCAAAATTTGTCTATGTATCAAGAAAATAGTACTCAAAAGTAGAGAAAATGCAAATTGAATACTATAAATATACAACTAGAAAAGTTAATTAACATCCATGATATTAATTAATAAATACACACCTAAGATCAAATATGTCTAACCAAGGCAAAAATCCACCAAATTAAAACATCCAGCCAAGTTTATTGTTTCACAAATAAGTTCTTTTAAATCCAAATTACTATCTTTATTACACCCCCAACACCATTTTATAAATAATATTCGCTATAACTTCTCCAACTATTTCACTAAGATTCACAATTTCACTTAAAATTGCACTTTTTTCAATCGATTTCAACAATACTCTCAAATCCTCATTCCTCAAAAAGTTCAAACATTTCAATTTTTGAAGCACTTAAAAGATGCAAAGTACAAAGTTTTTTCATATTGTGACAATATGCACCATATAGAGCTAAACCCAATCCTTTTCCACCATAAAACATGTGTTTGGAGGGTTGAATTTTTGGTCTACTAGAGAAAATAGTGTCATAAGTTTTAAGGAATTGTTTGGCTATTTCAGGGGAAGAAACTATAATAGTTGGAATTTTTCCTAATTTTAAGGACATGATGGGTCCATGTTTTTTAGAAAGGGTTTGAAGGGTACGATGTGGAAGTTTTCCTAGTATGTGAAGGTTGCCAATAATTGGGAGAGGTTTTGGACCAGGTGGATGTTTTTTATTATGTTCATGTTGTTTTGGATAAAAAAATTAGATCAGATGATAGAATCAAAATAATATTAGAAAGTGGTATATTTGCAAAGATTAAAAATAGAATAAATATATTTTTACATAAATATATTTTTAGTTATTCTGTTGATAATAATTCATTGTGATTCTTTAATTTTAATGTCATTCCAAACATGCAGATATTACACTACCACAAAATATATTGAAAATCCATAACTCAAATGACATACTTTTTACTACATCAAAATCAAACTAGAAAAACTACTATCAATTTGATCCATCAATATAGTGCTATATAAGAAGACGATATTTTGGAACTGCAAACAAATGTGTTGCTCTTGGGGCTGTTAAACCATATTGCTCCATCATGTCCAATTCCTCAATACTAATACCCTTTGGAAGCTCCCAATTAAAACAATGCATCAATTGAGCTAAAATAAATTTAACACTTACAAGACCTAAGTTCATTCCAGGACATCCTCTTCGGCCAGACCCAAATGGTAACATCTCAAAATCATTTCCTTTAATATCAATATTATTGTCAATAAATCTCTCAGGATAAAAGACGTCAACATTATCCGACCAAATTTTTGGATCTCTTCCAATTGCCCATATATTTATCAAGATCCTCGAATTTTTTTCAATGTGATAACCATTAATAATTGTATCTTTTATGGACGCTCTCATAATTAATGGCGTGGCAGGATGTAATCTAAAACTCTCCTTAATCACCATATCCAAATAATTTAATTTTACTAAATCAATTTCCTCTACTAATTTTTTCACTCCAACCACTTTGTCTAGTTCATCTTGAATTTTTTTTATAACCTTTGGATTTCTTAATAGCTCAGATAAAACCCACAAAATAACAGTTGTGGAAGTATCAAATGCTGCTGAAATCATATCTAAAATAATGGCTTTTATGTTTGTTCGATCAATTATATGATTTTGTTCATCATAAGGGTCAATTGGTTGGTCCATCATTGAGAGTAATATTTCTATGAAATCTTTATGACCACCATTTTGTGCATTGAAACTTTGTTCTTTATCATTGATTATTTTTTCCAACATTTTATCAAGTGCTTTACTTGTTCTCTTGAAGCTTCTCCTTAATCCCTAAAATAATAGTAATAAAATAACGCATAAAATAGAGTTAGGTAACTAAAAATAAACAACGGATTTTATCTTTCATTTCATTGCTAAATAAATTTATTGTTCGGACTAGAGAATAATTTGATATTTCTTATTCAAAATAAAAAAGTAACATTAATACAAAAATCTCATAAAAATAATTTTTTCATTTTTAGTTTTGATAACTCTTGCAACTTGTAAAGGGAAGACTACCCTATTTTTATAAAAGATGTTTATTCTCCGATTTCAATGTTGTCAAACACATAAAAATATATGTTCGAATTAGTCAACCCGAACAAAACTTAGGTCTTTCAAGAAGACTTAGTAGTGAAAACAAAAAATTCTTTTTATAAACATATTTTTAGACCAAACCTTATTTGAGTGGTCCAATAACAAAAATCTAATAGTAGATGGTCCAAGAGATCTTAAATAGACTTTAATATCATTTTAAATTTTGAGTTGGGACTAACTTGCTTCCTTAAAAATATATTGGCATTTCATATCCTATCTAACTTATCACTATTGACAATATATATGGTTAATTACTTTCTCAACAACATAATTAATAAGTTAAAGAAAAAAGCATTCAAGTGTTGAAATATAATCAAAGTTATTAATTCGATATGACAAATACAACTCAAAATGCAATTGAGATTAATTTCTATTAAATTTGTTTCACACATGTATTGTATTAAATTACACTATGATCTCATTTTACTATATTTATTCCTAAAATATCTCAATAATTATTACTGTCAAAATTTAAACTCAGTTCTCTTAAATTATTCGTTTTTAACTGATTAAATATATGTATAAAATAATTTCATATTAAAGCAATAGATAATTTAAATTCATATAAAATAGAGAAAAATATATATGAAAAAAGTAGTTATTGAAAATAGGGAAGACTACCCCATTTTTATAAAAGATGTTTATTCTCCGATTTCAATGTTGTCAAATACATAAAAAAATATGTTCGAATTAGTCAACCCGAACAAAACTTAGGTATTTCAAGAAGACAAAAAATTCTTTTTATAAACATATTTTTAAACCAAACCTTATTTGAGTGGTCCAATAACAAAAATATAATAGTAGATGGTCCAAGAGATCTTAAATAGACTTTAATATCATTTTAAATTTTGAGTTGGGACTAACTTGCTTCCTTAAAAATATATTTGCATTTCATATCCTATCTAACTTATCACTATTGACGATATATATGGTTAATTACTTTCTCAACAACATAATTAATAAGTTAAAGAAAAAAGAATTCAAGTGTTGAAATATAATCAAAGTTATTAATTTGATATGACAAATACAATTCAAAATGCAATTGAGATTAATTTCTATTAAATTTGTTTCACACGTGTATTGTATTAAATTACACTATGATCTCATTTTACTATATTTATTCCTAAAATATCTCAATAATTATTATTGTCAAAATTTTAACTCAGTTCTCCTAAATTATTCGTTTTTAACCGATTAAATATATGTATAAAATAATTTCATATTAAAGCAATAGATAAATTAAATTCATATAAAATAGAGAAAAATATATATGAAAAAAGTAGTTATTGAAAATAGGGAAGACTATCCCATTTTTATAAAAGATGTTTATTCTCCGATTTCAATGTTGTGAAATACATAAAAATATATGTTCGAATTAATCAACCAGAACAAAACTTAGGTCTTTCACGAAGACTTAGTAGTGAAAACAAAAAATTCTTTTTATAATCATATTTTTAGACCAAACCTTATTTGAGTGATCCAATAACAAAAATCTAATAGTAGATGGTCCAAGAGATCTTAAATAGACTTTAATATGATTTTAAATTTTGAGTTGCTTCCTTAAAAATATATTTGCATTTCATATCCTATCTAACTTATCACTATTGACAATATATATGGTTAATTACTTTCTCAACAACATAATTAATAAGTTAAAGAAAAAAGAATTCAAGTGTTGAAATATAATCAAAGTTATTAATTCGATATGACAAATACAACTCAAAATGCAATTGAGATTAATTTCTATTAAATTTGTTTCACACGTGTATTGTATTAAATTACACTATGAACTCATTTTACTCTATTTATTCCTAAAATATCTCAATAATTATTATTGTCAAAATTTTAACTCAGTTCTCCTAAATTATTCATTTTTAACAAATTAAATATATGTATAAAATAATTTCATATTAAAGCAATAGATAAATTAAATTTATATAAAATAGAGAAAAATATATATGAAAAAAGTAGTTATTGAAAATAGAGAAGACTACCCCATTTTTATAAAAGATGTTTATTCTCCGATTCCAATGTTGTGAAATACATAAAAATATATGTTCGAATTAATCAACCCGAACAAAACTTAGGTCTTTCAAGAAGACTTAGTAGTGAAAACAAAAAATTCTTTTTACAAACATATTTTTAGACCAAACCTTATTTGAGTGGTCCAATAACAAAAATCTAATAGTAAATGGTCCAAAAAATCTTAAATAGACTTTAATATCATTTTAAGTTTTGAGTTAGGACTAACTTGCTTCCTTAAAAATATATTTGCATTTCATATTCTATCTAACTTATCACTATTGACAATATATATGGTTAATTACTTCCTCAACAACATAATTAATAAGTTAAAGAAAAAAGAATTCAAGTGTTGAAATATAATCAAAGTTATTAATTCGATATGACAAATACAACTCAAAATGCAATTGAGATTAATTTCTATTAAATTTGTTTCACACATGCATTGTATTAAATTACACTATGATCTCATTTTACTATATTTATTCTTAAAATATCTCAATAATTATTACTGTCAAAATTTAAATTCAGTTCTCCTAAATTATTCGTTTTTAACCGATTAAATATATATATAAAATAATTTCATATTAAAGCAATAGATAAATTATATTCATATAAAATAGAGAAAAATATATATGAAAAAAGTAGTTATTGAGAATTCAAACCTGTAAATCCAAGACTCCAATCCAAGGCACAAAATCTGCAAAATTAAACTTTCCAGCTAGAAGCATAATCTCTTTAACTAACCCCTTCAAATCAAACATATCATCCTTACTACACCCCAACACCATTTTATACACAATTTCTTCTAAAACACCTTCCACAATTTCACTAATATTCACAACCTCACCAACCCTTTCTTTTTTCTTTACCAATTCAACCATCCTTTCAACTTCATTCTTCCTCAAAGGTGCAAAGGACTCAACTTTCATCACACTTAGAAGTTGCAAGGTGCAAACTTTTCTCATGTTTCTCCAATAAGGACCATATTGAGAAAAAACTAAACCTTTGTTGCCATAAGAAAGATACTTTGATGCTTCAATTTTTGGTCTACTTGCAAAATTAGATTCATGTGTTTTTAAGAATAGTTCAGCTAATTCAGGGGAAGTTACTACAATTGTTGGAACTAGTCCTAATCTTAGAGACATTATAGGACCATATTTTTGGGACAAGGTTTGAAGAGTACGATGAGGAAGGCTCCCTAGGATGTGAAGGTTGCCTAAAATTGGTAGACCTTCTAGACCTGGTGGTTTTTTCTTTTCATTGTGGCTTTGTTTTCTTGATAAGATTCTTGATAGGATGAATAATATGAAGGCTAAAATGATCCATGAGATTGATAAAGTTGAAGGAAACATGTTCTAGGAAAAGGAATAATGCTTTAGGATAAGCTCTAAAATGATAATATATATATATATAGTTAAGATCTGATGATTCCATTGTATGAGTAACTCTGAAATTTTAATAACTTATTACAGACTGCAAGTTTTACTAAAATTAAAAGTTTTTATTGAATAGATTAATTCTACAAAAAAGTAATCATTTTATTTAATTCACAACATCTAGATTAATAATTCAAAACGACAAAATACTTACAAATGTGTTAAAATTAAAGTGTTTGAAGTGCATATACCTCCAAATCTACAACGTTGACGACACTAAAATTATTAATTGAGTTTGTGATGAATTGAAGTTAATCTGTCAATTTGAACTAAATAGATTACGCAGTAAAATGAAAAATCACACAACTCTACACTAAAATGTCAAACTAAACAATGTTCAAACGATGAAATCAAACAAAACTCGAAAACAAAACTATATCTATGTGAAACTACTTATTTAGATTAAAAAAAATCGAAAAAATCAATCTAAATTGATGATTATAAACTAAAAAATGACTATAAAATACCCCTCTAATATATGAAGAAGAAGATAAGTGACTAGACTTAATGGAAAAGGATGATGGCTCTCTTTTGGATCTAACCTAATCTAAAGTTCTCTCACTTAAAATGAATTAAAAAATTTGTCAATGCTAACAAAATATCCTTGACTAATTATTTTATATTAATAAAGTTTCTATCAGTTAAATTAAAAAAGTCTCTAAGGTTTAATTTTATATAGAGGCCTCACGTGTCATAAAGATAATCTTGAATGAGTCAAAAATAAAAAGGATATACTTGTTTTAAATCTAGTGGTGAGTATTTGTTTACCAAATAAATCAATTGTTGTTATATTATAAGCGTTTATTCTTCAAAAAAATATAATATTGTTTGGTGGTTGATCATACGAGAGAGTTAACAAATTGAATGATAACAAATTTACAGAATTTAATTTTCACTCTCACTTTGAGCAAATACGAGATTTTTAACTTTTTTTGATGAAACTATTAACGATGCATATCTGATTTTAAAACTGTAGAAATTTTTACTCCAACAATATAATCCTAAGAAATTTATGACAAGTCTCACAAAATATTTTATTATATTTTTGTGAATAATTTTGCTGAACAAAATAATTTTTTAATCACAATGTTTTAGTTAAATTTCGTTAAATATATTATAAATTTTAACTTAATTGATAAATATTGACATTATTAATTAATTTAATATAAAGAAAAAAATTAATATATATATATAACTGAACACAGTTCAAATTTTTTATCTAAGAGAAATATCTATTTATTTTATTTGTAAATACAACACTCCAAAACGAAGTAACAATAATATTTTATTCAAATGACAAAATTACAAACAAAATATAAAATAAAAACTAAATATATATATAAACAACTCACTTAATGTACCTTTATTTTAACTATACATAAGCTTGACACAATTAAATTTTATATCTTTTCAAGTATATATCAAACATGTCTACGAATTGTTGGCACAACTAGCAAGTGGCTATTTCTTGGCATTGAGAGGCCAAATTTCTCACTCATGTCCAAATCATTAGGAGATATACCAAATGGAAGCTCCCAATTAAAACAATGCACCAATTGGGCCACAACAAGCCTAACAGTATTTAGGCCCAATTGAATGCCTGGACACCCTCGACGGCCCGATCCAAATGGTATAAGTTGAAAATCATGTCCTCTAAGATCAACATTACTATTCATAAATCTCTCTGGATAAAACACGTCACAATTATCCGTCCAAACTTTAGGATCTCGTCCTATTGCCCAAGCATTTATTATGACTCTAGAATTTTTCTTTATGTAGTAACCATCAATTGTGACATCTTTTAAACACTCGCGAGGTGCTAGTAACGGTCCAGCTGGATATAATCTTAATGTCTCTTTCACTATCATATTAAGATAAGGTAAATTTTCAAAGTGAATATCTTTTACCTTATTATTCATACCAACCACATTTTCTATCTCATTTTGAAGTTTCTTCATAACATTTGGATGTCTTAAGAGTTCGGACATGATCCATTCAATTGTTGTTGTAGATGAGTCTAATGCTCCACCAATCATGTCTAATATAATTGCTTTGATATTAGTTATATCAATGACATGTTTTTGTTCTTTGTCATGAGGATCCATGGATTGATGCATTAATGAAAGTAATATGTCAATAAAGTCCTTATGGTGAGGGTCTTCTTTTATGGTGTTTGAAGAATGCTCATGATCTTTGATTATCTTCTCCACCATTTGGTCAAATGATTTGCTTGTTTTCTTCATTCGACTTGTTAGTCCCTAATGGAAATGAATGGTATTTCAGTAATATATCCATAAGATAAAAAACGAGTTCAAAACAATTCTATTTTTAATTTAAATTTAAATTATATTATATCATATATTTTTTTAATTGATTTTTTGTTTATATTTTATTTGAGATAATGTATATAAGAATTCTATTAACTAATAATATATATATAGTTGTATCATTTAAACACAATTTTTAACAACTATGTCTTTACACTATATATTATTCATTTAGACCGTATATTTTCATTTGTTTATGCATGATTCTCGAAGAGATAAAAAATACCGCCGACCATATTGACCATATTAATATATGGTGTCGATATTAATTTGTGTGTCCAACGTAAAATTATATATATATATATATATATATATATATATATATATATATATATATACATATATATATATATATATATATGAAAGATAGACCATTATAAAAATAAAATAATAATGAACCACTATAAAAAGTTTTTTTTTTATTTCTTGATGGAAAAGTTTGAAAAAGTCATTAAGACTAATTCAAGTTGAGTTAAAGAATTAATAGACAAAGTTCTCTTAGCTCCCATATTGTCACAAGAACTAACCTTCTTCACACTTATACTATAATAAGGTTGACTCTTTAAGCATGACTACTTACAAGTTTTAAAAGAATATATATTTAAAAATATATATATTCTCATCACTACACACATTTTTTCTTGTATTATGTGTTATTAGAGTTGACCTTCTCTCTCGTTTAATTTTATCAATATTGTTCTTAATATCAACTAGAATAAATATATTACTCATGAAAAGAAATTAATTACTAATTAGTTTATGTCTAAATTCGCAAATCTAGTGTTTAAAAACTCTATGAATTAAGAAATTTTTTCTCTCTAAAATGGTCAATCTAAATGTATATTTTAGAAGTCTTTTAGAACATAAGAGTGTAGAAGAAACTATCGTACACTAAATACCAATAACTTTTTTACATCAAAATTTTACATTAAAAGTCACAATCAAATGACCAATTATTATGAAAGTTATTGTTGTTAGACGCGATTTATAGGGGAAAATTGTAAAAAAAATGAAAATGCAAGCAACATTTGTCTATGTATCAAGAAAATAGTACTCAAAAGTAGAGAAAATGCATAGTTGAATATGATAAATACAATTAGAAAAGTTAATTAACATCCATGATATTAATTAATAAATGCATACCTGAAGATCAAATATGTCTAACCAAGGCAAAAAATCTGCCAAATTAAAACTTCCAGCCAAGTTCATTGCTTCACGGATAAGTCCTTTTAAATCCAAATTACTATCTTTATTACACCCCAACACCATTTTATAAGTAATATTTGCTATCACTTCTCCAACCATCTCACTAAGATTCACAACTTCACCTAAAATCGCATTTTTCTCAATCGATTTCAACAACACTCTCAATTCCTCGTTCCTCAAAGGTTCAAACATTTTAATTTTTGAATCACTTAAAAGATGCAAAGTACAAAGTTTTTTCATATTGCGCCAATAGGTGCCATATGGAGCTAAACCCAATCCTTTTCCACCATAAAACATGTATTTTGAGGCTTGAATTTTTGGTCTACTAGAGAAAACAGTGTCATAAGTTTTAAGGAATTGTTTGGCTATTTCAGGGGAAGAAACTATAATAGTTGGAATTTTTCCTAATTTTAAGGACATGATGGGTCCATGTTTTTTAGAAAGGGTTTGAAGGGTACGATGTGGAAGTTTTCCTAGTATGTGAAGGTTGCCAATAATTGGGAGAGGTTTTGGACCAGGTGGATGTTTTTTATTATGTTGATGTTGTTTTGGATGAAAAATTAGATGAGATGATAGAATCAAAATGAGTATTAGAAAGAGTATTGTAGGAATAGCTAATGTTAGAGGTAACATGATTGATTTGTTGAATGAAAACTAGGATAAGGTTTTTGGTGTGTTTATATGATATGATTTATAATTATGGTACTATTGTTTCCACAATTGTCTATAATATCCTTTCATTGTTATTGGAATTACGGTTTGAAATTATATATAATGTGAACTTTAATTCATTATAATGATATAATTATAGATTAACGTAAAATTTTTTTAGATATGATTTATATCATAGTAATTTTCAGTTCATGGGTTGATATTAAAATATATTTATATATAATTGTTGCTCAAAACATTTAAATAACTGATTTTCATTTTAAAGTTGAATTGTTTATTTAATCAAATAAATAAAATTAATTGAATATTTAATGGAATATTTATAGACAAATGTTAGAAATTAATGAATATGTCAACTAAGTTTAATATTAAGCTTAAGTGTGTTTATTTAATTAAACATAAAAATTCGATTCAATATTTTAAGTGAATAGTTGACGATCGCTAATATAGACTACTGTTATAAGTGATTTATGTTGTGTTATAGGTGGTCTATGTTGTGATTATCAATAATCTTTGTTATGATAAAATTTATATATATTTAAATTACTTAAAAATAACATTTTTTTTTCAATCTAATAGTTGAATTTTAGGGTTTTATTGTATCAATAAATACTCTATAACCAAATGTGATTAATGAACATTAGATAAAGACATACACGATTAATTTAAAGATAATTGAATTTTAATTATAAATAAAATAATTTTTTTATTAAACTTTACTAAAACTCCAAATTAAATGGAATGTGTTCACTTATTTTCTCCATGTTCCTTTTACATGCCCTCTACCTCACCCATCTCCACATAATTCTTTAATTTTCCAAACAAAAGCTTCAACTTATGAGTTTCATATTCCAAACTAAAAGTAGAGTTTATGGAGACGGTGACAAAGATAAAAAAAGCTTCTATTCAGACAAATAATATCAGCAACATAATTAGGTTAGGTGAACATGGAAATTCCGACTGCAAAGGAGTCAAATTATTTATAGGATTGGCAAATCAATAAAATGATGCCTCTATACAAAATTCAAAGTTTTTATAATTATTCATATATCATCTCTTTTAATTTTCTTTTTTTGATGTGAAATCATGAATATAATTTGTTCATAATTAAAGTTCTTAAAAATTATTTTTATTTTAAATCAAAATAAAATTATTTAATCTATTTTATGACATAGTAGACTACAAATAAGATTTTAACAATTTTAATTTAAAAAAAAAACTCAGACGAACATAATATAAATGCATTAAGAAACCAAAAACCAATTAAATGTTTTTAAAAATCTCAATATCATATAACTTGATTTAAAGAACTCAATATCATATAATTTTATTTTGATTCAAACATTAGAACTTCTCTAATGTGTTTTAATGAGTGAATGCAAGAGATCTAATCCCTAATAAAAAAGAATACACTTTCTCACTTCTTTCCATAAAAGTCTAATAGCTTCACCAACCAAAACACACACACAAATTCACACTCTTATCAGTCCACAACTCAAACAGAGTCAAACAAACAACACTAGAACTTGATTCTAGAATCAAATCTCATTGATTCAGATCCAAAGAAAATGGAGAATGGATCTCATCCTCATCCCTACATTCCAAAAGACATGATTCTTCCAAACTACGTTCCTTGTTTCCTCTCACAATCAAATATTCTCTCTGTCTATGCTTCCTTCACTCTCATCCTCTTTTCTCTCACTTGGATCTTCTCAGGTTAATTCACTATTATTCTTACATTTATTTATTCATTTCATTACCAAGTTTTGATTTTTATTCAACTTCAAACCAAAATTCAACACTAAGAGGGAGGAATAAAAAAGTTTCAATTGCATCGATTTGTGTTATTGAATAATTGACCCATTAATTTTATTTGTTCATTTATCACAAAAAGTTTCGTTTTTTCATTATATGACCTATGTGGGCGTGGTTTCAATTTTTCCCCCTTTGTTAATGTTGAAATCTAAGTTTTAAATTGTGGTTGCAATTCAAAACCTAAACGATAAAAATTAGGTGCATTTTCTCAGGTGTTTTTTGGGCTCAAAATACATTTTTTGTGGTTATAACAAACTTTGAGAAAAGTATAGATTTGAGGAAATTATGGATAGTTATGAATATTAAATGAAGAACAGCACCAAAAGCACTTCAATTTTGTTCTTTAATAAATCCTTGTTAAAATAGTTCACTTCAATATGCACATACTTTAGTTCACTTCAATGTGCACATGATGATGACATAAAAAAATAGGATACAGATCCACTTTTTTTTTAATGAGATATTGATTTGCATTTTTTGAGGGGAGGGACAAATATGAATAGATGATCAATTGATTATTGAGGGAATTGTAATGTTTTGAAGTATGTTCCTTTCTTCCTTGCTTTATTTTTTGTTAGAACGTTTAAAATGTAGCTGAAATGATTAATTTTGTTTTGTATGTGATTTGTCAATGAACACTATGGCATGATTATTTTTACAATCCAATACATTTTCTTCTTGATGACAATATGTGAATGATCTTAAATGAAAAGAGTTGATTAGAACAAGACAAGACTAAATGCTACAATCAAAACTTGTAGCTTGTGCACTACAAAAACCATATGAATTTGATGTACATTGTCTCAACTCATTCTACATCTTCAATCGCATGCGATTTCCTTTAGTGTATACATTATGTGTTTTTAACACCACCGAAGTCTAGCGCAAGTGCTTGGTGGGAAGTTGTGTGTGTGTGTTGTAAACCCTGAAGTACTGAGTTTGATTTCTACTCATTAAAAACATTCTAGATGTTCAATCAATTGCTCTGTCCTTTAATGTATACGGTGTATTTTTTCAATAGGAACTCACATGATATCATTTTTTTACAAATTTCTAGGTTTAGGCTTTTTGTTATGCTTTTCCGCTATCATTGCTATTTGAATTTCTGTCGTCGTCTCGAAATGGATTTAAGTTTTCTGATTTTGTTTTCATGACTGTGAATTTCCCAGAACGTCTCAAGAAAACAAAAGTTGATAGGATCCTGATTTTCTGGTGGGCCTTCACAGGCCTCACACACATTATTCTCGAGGGTTACTTCGTTTTTGCACCGGAGTTTTTCAAGGATAATACTGGCTTTTACCTTGCTGAAGTTTGTAAGTCTTATTTAAATGTTATTGAGTTTAACGAAGATCCATTGTCGGTGTAAAATTCAATGACAATTCATCATATTTTAAAAATAATTGCAAAATACTCGATTCTTATTCGATGTCTACACTGATACTGATACTGTCCTGTTTTCTCATTGCTATTTGATGTTGAACACCAATGCAACATTGTTAATGAGTTTTTTATTTTCCCATATAATAGGGAAGGAGTATAGCAAAGGGGATTCAAGGTATGCAGGAAGGGATGCAGCGGTCGTCACTGTTGAAGGACTAACTGCAGTTTTGGAGGGTCCAGCTAGTCTTCTGGCAGTGTAAGTTAAACAAACTCTATAGTTAATTTTGATCCGAGCATGCTTTTGAAACTGCAAATCAATGTTGTCAATCACAGATCACAGAAAATAGCAGTTTGTACAAATTCCGCTACACAACAGTACTATAGCACCACTACATATGCTATTTGACAATGTTTTGTATTAATTAACGTATCGCAAAATAATAGCAATTTGTTCAAATTCGTATACGCTATAGTCACTATTTAACAACACAGTTGTAAACCTATCGTTCCTAACGAAATGATGCGGCAACTAGCGATATTATGTACTTTTATCTTGATTTATTTTTCATTTTGAATCTCATTGTTTGTGTTTCTAATATGAATTACAGTTATGCAATAGCTACTGGGAAATCATACAGCTACATACTTCAATTTGCCATTTCTTTGGGCCAACTCTATGGAACTGCTGTATATTATATAACAGCGATTTTGGAAGGCGATAACTTTTCAACAAATTCATTTTACTACTACTCATACTACATCGGAGCAAACTTCTCTTGGATCGTTATACCCTCAATCATCTCCATCCGCTGCTGGAAGAAGATTAGTGCCGCGTTTCGAGTTCAAAGCCAGACGAAGAAGCCTAAACTTCGTTGATGCAGCCTTTTCAGGTCTTAAAAACGAAGCAATTTAGACTTTTAACTTTTGAGTCATTCTTATTCCTTATAGTTCAATTTCATTACAATCGACAATCTAGATTTCAAGCTCGTAATTTTGGATATTTAAAGGATTGGTATTTACATTTTTGTAAGTTGCCTGATCTTGATTCAACTGTCACCGATATATTGAATGCTTATGGTTAAAGTTATTGCCACAACATGTCATTTTCTATATGTTTTTTGAGCACATCTTTTCATTCTAATTCTAATTAATTAAAAATGAACCAACTTGATTATTCAGCATGAGTTTACATAATAATATATAAAAGCACGTCTTTGTTGTACCAACAGCATATATGAAGGTGAGGTTACCATGTCACCATATTTATCTTTCAAAATCAAATATAATATAGCTAGTAAACTATATATATATAGCTTGGTTGTTCCACAAAAGACAAAAAAATATAATATGATGTCAATGTCAACCATAGGGATTTTTCCAATTGCTATATAAATGCAAGCTAATTAACTTTGCTAATGAAATAGAAACATAGTTGCATAGACTTGTTAAATCACCATTAATTAAGCTTCAAAATGTATAATGGTGCACAAATTCCATACATTAATGGTCCACCAACTGGAAGATGGACAACAGGTTTATTTGATTGCTGTGAAGAGCCTGGAAATAGTAAGATCTTTTATTGACTCTCCATTTCATGTGTCACAAAATTATGTATTGTTGCATTTTTATCCAAATATACTTTTAGTCCATAGAAAATTGTTGTATTTTACTTTTAAGTTTTATAAAAAAATTTTGCATTATTAAATTTAATATCGAAATTAAAGATGGAATTTATATCTAGAATTAGTAACAAAAATTGAAAACAAAATAAAATTTGTATCTAATTATTCCATTATGAGTACATACATACTTTACCTTATTATTAATTATAAATTATCTTATTTTATCCTTTGTTATGAACACTATGAAGGCTGTTTAACTTGTTGCTGTCCACGTCTCACCTTTGGTCGAAATGTTGAGATCATAGACCAAGGAAGAACATGTGAGTATATTAAACTTCAATATTTTAATATTTAAAATTTCATATATTATTTTTTTAAAATACCAAATGAATTATATTAATAAAGATATCAAGCTCATAAAATATTTAATTTTAAATACACTTTTGATCTTCTATTTTAACTGAATTCGTATTCAGATAAAATCGAGGACCAAAAGTCATTTAAACCAAATATTTATTAATTTTTATATTAAAATATGGGTGAAATAATTAATTTCAGCTGCTACACAAGCTCGATTGATATTTTGTGCCCTTGGTTGTTTTGGACTTGGAAGCATATATTCATACAGATTTAGAAGTGGACTAAGAGCCCTATACAATTTACCAGAAGAACCATGCATGGACTTTTGTGTTCACTATTGTTGTCCTATTTGTGCCCTTTGCCAAGAATATAGAGAACTCAAAAACCGTGGACTCGACCCCTCAAAAGGTATAATATTAGGATTTTATTTATATACATATATAATTTTTACAATACAGTCATTAGATGATTAAAAATATTTTGTTTTTACGATAGTTATTTTAAAGTCATATACATGATCAATTGTGTCACTTGTATGTGATGCGTTGATAGTGTTGGTTTTTTTACACTCAAAGTGGATGAAAATTAAACTCGTAAAATTAAGAGAGTTTTTTTTTTCTACGTTTTTTAAAAATTTCAATAATGTATTTTATGACAACGTAAAAATTGTGTTTTTTGTTCGAAATTGTACTTTTAATATGATTTTGGATGTGGAAAAAATAAAATTTAGTTTATTTTTGTGAAAACATTGTATTTTTATTTTCCACAATATGTATTAAATTTACCTTGATGAGAGACTCTTTAAGTAAACTATTATCATGAAAAGAAGATGAAATGATAGTTAATGAATACAAATTTCTTAAAATAATTTCTTAAAATAATAAACATAATTTTTTTATATTTTTATTGTTTCTAAAAATATAGATAATTGTTCACTTCAAGTGACTTGGATCTTTTACTTTCTTGTTAATAAGTAGCTTTAACATAAATTTTAAAAAATAAAAAATATTTTCACAAGATAAATGGTGTGTAAACTACCTAAAATTAATACAAAAATGTAGAGATGTTTATTTATTGATATTAATACAATATACATATTTGTATGAATATATAGGTTGGAAAGCAAATGAGGGAAAAATGAAGACCAACCAAGTGCCTCCACAAGTTGCAATGGGCATGACTCGCTAGAATTAAGAGATCTTCTTGAACTCAATTATTCAATGTTGTTGTTTTTTCTAGATCTTACAAAGAACTTAATTTGTTTACCTAATTATCAATATTTTGGTTATTTTCTATTTGATGTTTATGTGAGCAAACGAGCTTTGTTTTTCTATTTCATGTGTTATTTGTTTATTTCATTTCATTTGCATTACATAAGGGATATGCATTTTACATTGTTGTTGAATAAGAATTCAATATGTTTACAATTATTTTTAAAATGTGGTAACTAACAGATTTATGGGACAATATGAGTTGTTAATTTATAGACTAAATTGGAATAAAAAATACATTTGAGATAAACTTGAAGATCAATGATTATTCGATTTTGATTGAAAGAGTTTAAAAAAAAATGTTATTTTTATTTTAAAATTCAAATTATTAAACTAAAATTATAATTGTTTAATTTTTATTTAATAGTCACTAATATTTTGAATGTGTGAATATATAAATTTTTAAGTGTGATTCAAACCAACGTTATTTATTTATTTATTTATGTCAGATTGATAGATTAATTTTGATTAAGTATACATTTAATCAATAATTTTAACGATATTACAAATCAAAAGTCTTAAGCTTTAACTCAACTGATAGTATTACTAGGTTGATCGTCTTATTCTGTTTCGAACCTATACTACAGTTGTGTAATTAATCACGACGAAATTTATCATCTTTTTTAATTAAAAAATATTACTAATTAAAAAATATGATATTCTAAATTCTTTAATTTTATCAAATTTATAAATATTTTACCGTTTCATATTATTAAATATAAATATGTGAGCTTGTTAACATGAAAAAATATTACTAATTAAAAGATATGATATTCTAAATTCTTTAATTTTATTAAATTTATGAATATTTTATCGTTTTATATTATTAAATATAAATATGTGAGTTTATTAATATATTTATCTTTTTTATTTTATTTATGACTTTGAATTTATGTTAGATCAATACAGTAGATATAATAGTAAAAAAGTTCACATACAAAAATAAAATATTAAATATAAGTATTTGTCACAAATTTAAGAATTAAATTGTTTATTTCATTGATTTAGTTTGTCTTGCTCAAAACGTAAACTTTTAATCAAGCATAGCTAATCAGAACGGTGGTGAAGTCTTTTACAAACCAATTTCAATTTGGGGTCTAGGGTTTTACTCCGGCACAAAATAGTAGCTCATATCTCAGATTGCATCTTCTTCAGGTGACTTTGGATTCCAACACCCATTTAGAATTTCATGCACTATCCGATTTCCCATCCAAATCAATTTTATATTGGAATCAAAGTTATCTTTTTTAGTTTCTCTTTTATTTATTTGTTTTCTTTTTGGAAGGGATTCGATTGAAGTTCGATCAATGAATTTTGTTTTATTTTGTTTCAGTTTGCTTTTGTTGGGGTTAGAAAAAAAAGATTTTTTTTGTTGTTGTATTTTTGTCAATTATTTTTTTGCAGTGATGGTTATGTCCAATTACTTGGTTTCATTGATATGTAACCTGACAAGAATGACTCGAATCTTAGTGCATGCTTGGTTTCAATTTGGGAGGAGTCAAAATCAATTCTAGAGGGGTATTTCTAGAGGGCTATAATTGATTTTGTCATGTTTGGGTGTAATTGAGTATAATTGATTTTGGCTTCAGAATTGATTCTATCTCGAAGCTAAAATTTGTAACTTTTGAGTCTATACGTGATTTTTACACTAAATTTTTCTGTTCAACTCACTTTTACCTAAATATATCCAAACATAAATTATTATACATTCAACTCACTTTTAACTAAAATCAATTTTAGCCACCGTTAAACACGCATAGTCTTGTCATGTTATGTGTTAACTATATATGTTGTTATTCTGTTTATTTTATTTTTTCTCTGTTAAAACATTCTTTTATTTCACAGGTTAGTGATTGTCTTTATTCTCATGATATGTTGTTCAAATAGGACTAGCTTATCATTGAACTTTCTAAATTTTATTTGAATTTTAAGAATTGGTAAGTGATTCTGTAAAGTGTAAACTTCAAATCTGTTGGCCAGCTTTTCCTTTTTTAAGTATTTTCTTGGATGCGATTTCAGCATGATTCGCAGCCTCAATAACCGCCTCTTTAAAGGGCAATGCATCAAACCATGGTTTTAAATTGCGGTTGCGGTCGTTGTTGCGAGTACACTGCAAACTTTTATATTGTGGTAAAATGCAGACAAATGTGGCCTAAATTGTGTCTGCAATGCCGTTGTGTAGCCTTCAAAATCTGCAATATTGCGGCTGCAATTGTGGTTGCAGACCGCAATTTACAATTGTGTTGCAGTCGAGTTCCACTTTGCACTGCGATTCTGCGCTACAGCAGCACGATTGACATCGTAGCTTAATTTCATACGTCGTTGCTCGTTTTCTGTGCTCTAAATTTTGATTTCGCATCCTTAGGTATCTATAGTAAAGTGGATCTTTCTTCATTGCAATGGACTCTGTAGATGAAAGCCAGAGAACTCTGTATGTATTCGTGCTTTCTCTATCTTCCTCCATATTCATTCATCAATGCTCTTTTGATTCAAGTTTAGGGTTTGTATGCCGAAAAATTTGATTTTATTCTTAAATGTATACGTTGTTGCTCTTCTTTTGTGCCCTAAAATTTGATTTTGCATCATTAGGTACCCATATGTTACTGGCTCCTCCGTCGTTGCTATCAAATACAAAGATGGGATTCTTATGGCTGCTGATATGGGAGGTTAGATGCAAAATTCCATCAATTCTTATTAACACCATAGCTTTGTCTTTGTTTGTTTTTTAAACAGTCAACATTAGTATGTTAATTGCTAACAAGTAATCTCCTATAAAGTTCATTGAAGTGTTTAAGTATTTGTCTCACACTGTTTGTAATATCAATGGTGATTGATCGATAGTATGAACTAATGGTAGGTTCATATGGATCTACGTTGCGATACAAGAGTGTTGAGCGTTTGAAGCCTATTGGAAAGCACTCCCTTCTTGGCGCTAGTGGGGAAATAAGCGACTTTCAGGAGATTATGCGCTACCTTGATGAGCTTATGTGAGTAATTTTTTAAATTAAATAGTAAATTTCACTAAATATATGCACTGATTATTTCAAATAAGTGAAGCACACAAGGGTGTTATTATTAGTTAAATGGTCTGCATCACCTTCACTTTATTTGTTTGGCTGATTTATCTACTTCATTTCAAACACTGTAGAAGCAGTGTTGTTAAAAAGTGGCTATAGCGTAGCGAAATCTAAACGAATTGCTATTGTTCCTCAATACTATATTAGTACATTTTTTGTCAAATAGCAGCTATAGTGGCACTGTAGTACTGTTGCTTAGTGGAATTCGAACATATTGCTATTTTCTGCAATTAACAACACTGCGTAGAAGTCTCCATCTGTTTATTTTACCCTTGACTTTAATAATACAACTTCAACATTCCCATATAATTGTTGCTTTTGACTGCCGCAGCCTTAATGACAACATGTGGGATGATGGGAATTCTTTGGGACCTAAGGAGGTGCTCAACTATCTAACTCGGGTGATGTACAATAGGCGCAACAAGTTCAATCCATTGTGGAACTCGCTTGTTCTTGGTGGTGTTAAAAAGGGGCAGAAGTATCTTGGCACGGTATATGCCTTACTTTGTCTTCTTATTCAATCTAACATTTGAGGTACCTGCATGATTTTTGATTGTTACATTTGTGTATCTTATCCAGGTTAACATGATTGGTATTAATTACGAAGACAACCATGTGGCAACCGGGCTTGGAAATCATCTTGCTAGGCCAATTCTCCGTGATGAGTGGAATGAAAACTTGACATTTGAAGAAGGTGTCAGGTTACTTGAAAAATGCATGCGTGTGCTATTATACCGTGATAGGTCTGCCGTCAACAAGATTCAGGTTTTGTCCTGTTTCATTTTCTTACTCTCTTCCTCCCTCTCCCCGTTTACAAGTGTCAGGTTACTTGAAAAATGCATGTGTGTGCTATGCATAGTTAGATGTGCAACTTCAATTACACTTGCATAATATTTATAAAATTTGCCTATGGCCTAGTTAAGTGGCCTCAAAATTGGTGAATGGCTAGTTATTGTTGAAGGTAATAACACCTAGATGATGGTAGCTTGCTTGTATACTACTACCAAGTAGTTCTTTATATTCAGATCTTGTTTAGGTACCTCATCTTGTTCAGCACCCCTAAAAAAAGTTTCAATTTAGTTTCGTGCATCCCAAAGTTGTCAAATTGCGGCTGTAGTGGTGCTATAGAGCTATAATAGAGGAATTTGAACAAATCACTATTATTTTGCAATAAGCTACTCAATACAAAGTGTTGTCAAATAGCGACACTATTAACGGAATTTGAACAAACTGTCATTCTCCGCAATCCGCAAATGATAACACTGCTGCATCCATTCTGTATAGTGTTGGTGGTCAATATGACAATCAGTTGAGAATTTTATATTCTGTTGCTGAAGTGTTAAATTATATTTGTTGAATATGTTATGTCGGGTTAAATGTGAACCTAGTCCATTGCATCTTTCTACCAGGAGTGTATCAGGAGGACTGAATGAGAGCTCAGATCTAAGTTTGTTTAGATTGGTTTTAAATGAGCTTATTTACTGTCATAGACACTTGTGAGAATGTTTGAAAGAGTTTATGGAAAGAGATTATGACATGTTCATAGTCGTTTTTAGCTTATTTTTACAAGCTCTCTAGGATAATTTATGAAAACTACTTATACTTTATAATGAAAACAATTTGACTTTATTTTAATTAATGTTACAAAAATAGTATATACATAAGCATTTTATAGTTATATGATAAGTGTTTATGCTATCAGCACTTAATTAAGCTGTTTATCCAAACAGTACAATTACTTTGCTTCCTTCTTTAGTTGTTGGATGCTTATTCTTAATATAATATTGCAGCTAAACTGCATGGTTTATCTATTGCATTGTGATATTTAGTGCATTTATAATGTTGAATTTGTTACAGATATCTAAAATTACCGAAGAAGGTGCTACTGTTTTCCCGCCATTCTCTTTGAAAACATACTGGGAGTTCTCGGCCTTCAAGAATCCTACGGTTGGTGCCGAAGGTTCATGGTAGCTTGCTCGTTGCGAATGAAATGATACCGAATTTTAAATGGATTCCAACAGAATGATTCCATGTGTTGAATGGATATGAAATGAGTTAGGCTACTGAAGCTAAATGAGACTCACTTTGGTGTTTATTTCTTAAATTCTTCATGTTAGTTTGAATTGATCTATGATTATAATTTCTATTTCTATTTCTATTTTCAGCTTTCTCTCAATGATATTCATCATGGTCATTAACCCTTTTTCTTGAATTTTTTACATTGAAGTCAATGATGCATATGATTGAAACTAGTCATGAGATTTGGCTTAAGACATAATGACTTAAAGTTTTAAATACTTCTTAGCCTATGTAAACCATCTTTGAATCATCTTTTCTAGTAATAATCTTTTTCATTGATTTAAAATCAAACTACTAAGTCAATAAACGTATCACATATTAACCACATGGAATCCAAATCGATGATAGTATGGATGAACAACCAAAATAACTCATTATTGTTAGATTTAATTTGTATGCTCAATTGCAGTAAAACCTTTTTACGTGAACATTCAATTACTTTGTACTGTACAAATATTTGTAGAAATGTTTTATGAATTAACGTAATAAATTGATATTATACTATATTTAATTTGATTGAATGTATGTGTTAAAAAAAATTATTTTATCAAATGTATAAAAATTAATCTCAATATTACATTATTATTTTTTGAAACACAACTCTTTAAAGACATCTAGTACAAATATCTATATCAAAGAAACTACGATACTTAGGCTCATGATCGGTCAGAAACGTGACATGAGTTAATTTCAAAATAATATTGTATTTTATGGTTATGCAATTCAAAATTTATATACATCTTTAAACGTTTTTTTACAACATTTACATTCCAGAACTTAAGGATTTGTTTGGAGGGGAGGTGTTCACTTGTTTATTTTTTAAAATTAAACAAATTATAAATTTTTTAAAAAATGATTGAAGTGTTATGTGATTATAATTTTTTTTAAATTTATTTAATTATCTAAAATCTATAAACATGAAAGGAGAATTTTAGAGGATTAAATTTATATTATATATATATATATATATATATATATATATTTAAGATTTAAAAAAAAATTAAACACTAACACAATTTATAATGATATAGTATTTCAATCTCACTTTACTCTTCAATTATTCTTAAAAACATTTTATAATTATTTAGTTTCAAAATAAATAAATGCTCTCATTATCTCCAAAAACTCTCACTCATACATACACCTTAAATGAAAAAAATAATGTTTAATGGTAATTTATTTTCATCAATTTACAAAATTGATCTCTTAATTAAAAGTCAACAATTTTGGCCTCTCTTTTATATTTTTAAACTAAAGAATGACATGGTATATGCTTTTAAGTTATAGAACTATTTAAATGTATTAATTATTCATATGTTATTAATTAAATTACAAAAATAAAAAAATTCAAATTTTAAATCGTTTTATTGCGATTTTATAAGTGATAATTGTTATACATATGTCACAGCGTTATTTTCTAGTTAAAAATCACAATAAAAAAAATTAAAATTATCAATTTTAAAATAAATAAATCAATTTCGTGAATTGATAAAAATAAAATATAATAAAATAAAAAAAAACTAAAATATGAATACAAAAACTTACATGAAAAAGGAAAAAGATATAATGAAGGGTAGCTAATCGAACGGCGAGGATTCATAGATAGAAAATAGCCCATCTTAGTCGTTCGTTTATATAAACCAAATTCTCTTCCACGGCTCCGCCTCTAGGGTTTCGGTTTTACTGCCTACACAGTGAGAGGAAGGTCTTCTTCACTTGTTTGCATCTTGTGAGGTACAATTCTCAATATCAATGTTAATTTCGAATCAAAGTTCATTTTTATTTTTTATTTTTATATATCAATTTTTGTTTTTGTTTTTTTGCAGTGATGGTTATACTTAATTACTTGATTTTGTTAATATGTTAACTGATATGAATGACTTGAATATTATGTGTTAACTGTAAGGTGTTGTTATTCTGTTTTTTTTTACTCTTTTAAAGTTGAAGCATTGTTTTATTCATGAGTTAGTGATTTGATTGTATTTTTTTTCTGTTAAGAAGTGTAGATTGTGAATTTGTTGTATTGTTTGTTATGTTGACAATTATGCAAATAGGTGACATTTTCATGCCTTTAATCTGGGTAGTTTATTGGTGAATGTGATGGAAGATGAACTTGTTTCTTCATTCTTTTAGGGTCTGTTTTATAAATATTATTAAAAAAGTGATTTTGGCAATCCATCATTTATAGATTATTTATTAGAGATCTTTTAAAAGAGAAGAAGTATATGTTTGGTTCCTTGTTTGGAGCACCTATAATTGATTCTGGAGGTATAGAATTGATTTTAACATGTTTGGTTGCTCTTGAGTAGAATTGATTTTGTCTCCAAAATTGGCTCTAACTTGAAGCTATGATTTGTAGCTTTTTGAGTCTAACATGGATTCTACACTGAAATTCATTGTTCAACTTACTTTTAAGCTAACGTATCTAATCAAAAACCACTTTACATTAACTCACTCTTTAAGTAAAATCAATTATTGTCACCACAAAACCAAACATACACTAAGTTGTTTTATGTTTGTTTACCATAATGAAAATCATTTTTTTAAAGATAATTAACTATAAAAAAATTATTTTTATGAGAAGCTAATCAAAACAGGGTTTCATTTGAAACAATTTTTAGATTATTTTCAGACTCTGAAATTTTTCAAACGGTTTCACAAACAGACGAGAACTCTTAAAAGTGGTTATTTTTTTTTTAAAAAAAAAGCTGTGTAACAAACAGACTCTTAATATCAGTGTGGTATTTGTGATAAACTTGCTGTTTAAGTCTTGTTTGTTGTTGGATGTTTGCATATTGAAAGTTTATAAAACTTATACGAAAGCCTTTGTTGAATTTTCTTCTTTGCCATAATCAGTTGCGAAGATGTACACATCTAGGAAGAAAATTAGCAAAGATAAGGGTGCTGAGCCAACTGAATTTGAGGAAACAGTTGCACAGGTTATGTATTGATTATTACATACTATTGCTGTTGCTGTGGTTGCTGATTAGTTTGAATTTCAAAATATAAAAAAAAATTGTTTGAAATTTGTTGTTGCAGGCTTTGTTTGATCTTGAGAATACCAACAATGAGCTAAAAAGTGAGCTGAAAGATTTATACATAAATGCAGCAGTGTAAGGATGTGTTCTTTATTGTTTGTGTGAAGATACATAAATGTGTTCTGTCCTTGTCTCATATTTAGCGTTTTTCATCATCTACAGTCAAATCGATGTTTCTGCCAACCGCAAGGCTGTGGTTGCATTTACTCCTTTCCGGTTGTGGAAAGGTTTCAACAAAATTCATGCCAGGCTTGTAAGGGAGCTTGAGAAGAAATTTAGTGGAAAGGTAAGCAAAGTCTTGTATACCTTTGTTTTGTACATATTGATTTAATTCCATGTTGTCGATAGCGGTTGGTTCAAATTCCGCTATGCAATAGCGCTGCTATTTGACAACATTTTGCACTAAATAGTGAATCGTGGAACAATAGCGACTTGTTCGAGTTCTGTAATGCTATAGCGCCGCTATTTAACAACGCCGATTAAATTGCTGATTATTCTTTTTATCTTTAACATCTTTTATCAAAAATCTGTCTACTGACAGCTTTTGGTGACAATTTCTTTGTCAACTGCTCCACAGTATATTGATCTGTGGTTATTGAATTCAAATTGCGAATTGGACCTTTTTTTTGAATCGTGAATCAAATCATATTATAAAATGTAAGATGCATTGTCTATAAAAATTTGTCATTATGAAGTAAAAAATAAGTGACAATAACAAAATTATAAGCTGCTATGTCCTATATCAACCTTAAAATAATTCATGTTTCATAAGTCATATATCAAACTGACAGAAAAATGGTTGCTTATACAAAGTCAACAAAAAAAAGTGTTTGCTGCACTAAGTTTAGGTGTTTTATTCATTAGAATGAATCAAGATTCAAGATGGAAGCCATGTCCAAATTGAATCAAGATACAACTCACATGCATAGTAAGATACTGATAACCATGTTTGGAAGAACTTTCTATTCTATTTCATCTCTTGCAATCTCCTTGATTTTTATGTTTGCTTTAATTGATCTTTACATTGAGCAGTTCTATGTGATGAAAGTACTTGTGCTTTAGTGTTCTTAATGTGATGATACCATAACATTATCCTTGAAAATTGTGTTTTGAAAGGTTTGTGCGTGATTCCTCATAATATTGTGCAGCATACTAATGATCCTTTAACTTGTAGGATGTAATCTTGATTGCCACTCGAAGAACATTGAGGCCACCAAAGAAAGGATCTGCTGCTCAGCGCCCCCGCACCCGTACACTCACTGCTGTCCATGAGGCAATGCTGGAGGATATTGTATTACCTGCCGAGATTGTTGGGAAGCGTACTAGATACCGAACTGATGGAACCAAGATCATGAAGGTAAAACTATAGTAACAGCCAAAGCACTTGTAGAAGTTACTCCTGTTGTGTTCAATCAACCAAAGATTCAAATAAAATATCTTGATTGAGCATGCATGATATTGCAAAAGAAACATTTGTGGTTGAATTTGTGTGCTTTAGAAATCATTCTGATTTATTTTTTACTGAATTATTGTGCTTGTCTCGATATATAGGTGTATTTGGACCCGAAGGAGAGAAACAATACCGAGTACAAGTTGGAGAGTTTTGCCGCTGTTTACAAGAAACTTTCAGGCAAAGATGTTGTGTTTGAGTACCCTGTTACAGAGGCTTAGGTTCTATTTTTCTCACTTTTGAATTTCTTTTGTCATGAATAGCATAGGGTGAATGCTCCTTCCTAGTTAAAATTTTGTTCAAGTTCCCTTTGATTCTGTATTTCCTATGGTGATGTATTTTAAAAAACTGGCCTATTTTATCAATGTAGGCTGATGTAATATTTATTATAGAATTCAAATTACTCACTTATCTCTAAATTTTGTAAGTGTCTTGCTCGATCTAGAACTAGAATGGAAGCAGTACGGAAGACCTAGTTTGACTGACAATGCTGATATTATTAGATTATATACTTTTCATGGTCTCTCGCTAGGTAGTCAATCGCGGCAGGTCCTGGCGCGATTGCGTTGGAGTGTGGCGGCGAAGGGTCTGGCCACGGCAGCACGGTGCGGGGAGAAGGACGATCGTGGGTGATCCGGGCACGTTTGCAGGTCGTGTGTTCCCAAAGCCCAAAAAATGTGATTTTTTTCTTCAAGAAAAACCAATATTACCCTTCCAATTTAAAACATTTTGGGGGTATTTTTGGTATTCCATACTTCAGATTTCACTAATCCTAATTTCACTTTCCCATTCTTCCTCGTTCACGATCCCTTCTTCTTCGTTCACGTTACCTGCTTCTTCGTTCTTCCCATTTATCATATTACTTTGATTAAATTCGTACAAATTCATTAATCCGGTATTTATTAATAAGGCTTGCTTGAACATTAAAAAGACATGAAGGTTGTTTGCTCGATATTTTACTTAATATAAAGAAAAATAAAAAATGACTATAGAGATATCACGTGTGATTCAAATTCTCAAAATTAATCTTAAAAATGTAAAGGTGTTACATATCTTAAGAGGAACTATGTTTTTTATAACAGTCCTACCTAATTTGAGGTATAATATCCAATTCATATAAAAAAAATCTCAAATTGCTTTGTTCTAATTGATGAGGGAGCGTAACACACTCATTTTTACTGTTAATGTATTGAATCCCATTAACATTTTATTGATAAGTGTGTTTGGATGAAAGTAGTATTAAAATAAGTGATTTTCTAAGAAGTTTTTGTGTTGGACTTCTCTTTTTATTTTTTTGATATAAAAAAAAGCTATGTGAATTGATTAGAAGTTTGACGACACCTTAAAATCAAGTAATATAGAATTAAAATTAATTGTTACTCATTAAAAGGACTTATTATAGAATGTGTAATATTCATAAAAAAGGAATCTACTCTATTCATTTTATGCGTTGTGTAGTTAACATAAATAAATATTGTAAGAACTAAAATAAAATAATAAAAACTGAAAATTATATTACTTGATATATTTATAAGAATAAAAATTATATTTAAACATTTTTTCTTTATGGATTAGAGTTAATTTTCTTTAGCAGCAAATGAATTTGGAACATACTTCCTCAAGTTTCACAATGAATAACTTATTTTGAGCGCAAGATGCTAGTAAAAACAATACATAAAAACAACAGTTACAATTGCAAAAATTATTTATGCGTGTCACTTTTAATCTTCTAACAATATTTTTTTTTTAATTGTAACATCTATTTGATATTATATACATCAAATCTGTGTAAAATAATCGAATACGAAAAATATTTTGAAATGAAGGGTGAAAAATATTTTAAAATGAAGGGTGATCATATTTGGATAAACAATTTATTTAATAAACAATAGTAAATATAAGCATCTATGTATATGCTATTTTTGTAACATACTATAAAATAAAATCAAACTGTTAATATACAAGTTCTAAGTTGTTTTGATTACATAACTTATAAAATTAGTTAAACACATCTTATGGATGAAACATAACTTTTTTACCTAAATTCTCACTAACAGACTCTTAAGTATTTATGTTAGTAAATAAATTCAAATAAATCAATATAAACAGACTCATATATTCATTGTTATTGTAAATACAAATTAAAAGATATTAACTTAAAAATAATGTAAATACTATCAATAAGAGACTATAATTTAAAAATAATAATTGATATTAAACTGAAATTTTTAAAGATTGTTTATTTTAGAATAAATATTTTTATGAATATTGTAAGATAGAGTGAATAATATTTTTTATTTTCTTGAAATGGGGAATTGTTAATGGGATTGGGAGTGGCTTCCAGCTATTGAAAACACCAAGAAGATAAATTTAAGAGCACTTGATATCTAATCTAACATACCAAACTATAGTCAACATTATTTACTTCCATCCGTGAATGAATGCATTATTTTGCCTACATTCACGGTTATTAGATGCATGCACACCACACTCTTTATTGTTGGGCCCCCCTATCAACATTCATTCAACACAAGAGTTCCTAACCCATAGCTCTAGTACCTTTTGGGAAAAAGTTTCCCTTGTCTTCAAAAAAATTGATGATAAATAAGTAAATAACTTATTGAAATTACTCAATCCGATCGTTATTATAAGTAAAAATAGTTAAGAAAATTAATTAAGTATAATTATTTAATTAGTTTTTTAGATTTTATATAAAATATAATTTAAATTAATTAAATTATTCTTTTAAATATTAAACACTTAAATGCTGATGTTAAATGTTTTTTTTAATTAAAATAAGGATATATTAGAAGTATTAACGAATCAAAAGTGATTAACTTTTGCATCAAAATTTGAGGTTACTTTTTTATTTATAGTAGTTACTAAAAAAGGAATAAACATTGTTCAAACTAATATGTCAGTTTTGCAAGAAAAAGTTATGGGTGTACACTCATACACAACTTTTACAATTTGAGAGAGAAAGAAATAAAGTGTGAGAAATATGATATATAAATAATGTGATAAGATAAAGATAGAGCGGAAATGAAGTATTGAATAAGTATATAAAAATAGGTAAATATTCATTTTTTACTATGAAATTTAAGTATTTCATAGACAAGTTTGACATTTATTGTAATTGTGGAAGGAGTAGCTATTATAATATTCGTTTTTAAATTTAAAAGGAAAATTAATCTATAGTATGGCATCATAGTGTGAGACCAATATTGAAGAATTTTATATTTGATTAATGTGTATTGTCATAACTTCTAACTAAAAGTTTATAAATAAAACTATTTTGATTAGTATTTTATTTTGGTCGAGAGTTTAAAGTGTGTTGTTCAACTCTGTATCAACTCATATTCTTAAAATTTAAGGTTTTTTCTCTTATTCAAGAAAAGGTTGCAAACCATTCGAGATTATTTTATTGACTTGTATTTGAATAATATATATGAAAGATGCGCATAATAATTGTGTATTTAATTAAGTTGTGGTAAATGTTACTCAAATAATGGAACACATCAACGTTTATTCATGGTGGTAGCTTAAGTCTAATGGTAAAGGATTTGAATTTGACTTAATTGTTAATGGAATAATCCCTTTGTTTGGTTCCTTTTCTTTGTATTGATGTTAGTGTCTTGGTGGCTTGTTTGGCTTATATGGGGCCATTGTTGCACATAGTTGAACTCTTGTATTTTTTTTTTCTTTGGTACATCTTGAATAACTCTTTAATTTAATTTAAGTTTTTTTTTTTTTTTTAAAAAAGGTAAATTAGTCTCTTCTCTACGGTTTTCGTTTATATTTCTGGCGCGTTACTCTTATAAATTTTTTAGATATCATACTTGAAATTTTATTTGGTATGGGAACATCTTTTGAGAAAGGTTGTGACTGTAGCTTGGAGAAAGGTTTGTCAATCTATTGAAGATGGGATTCAGGCTTGCGTTCTATAAAAGCCACCAACAACGTTGACCTGTTGAAACTTTCGTGTGATTTTATTTCTTCAAATAATCAAGGGTCTAAATTGATGCGTACTAGAGCTCTTCGAAATAACTCAAATTAAGTATCATATATACTCCTTCATCTGACTGGGTATCCAGACTCATCTTCCTTTAATTTAAGAGAATGTCTCTTAACAGTTTAATGATGGCCATAGTATCGATTTTTTGAATGATTCTTGGTTGTCCTGCCCTAATTTTTATATGTTTGCTATTCCCTTAGAGGATCACCCATTTCTTCAGGCTAAGGTTAAGGATTTCATTGTTAATGACACTTGTGTTTCTCTAACTGCTCTAATGTGTCTTTATTTGGAAACTCTAGCTTTCATCGCATATATTTTTTCCCTTTGAGTCTTGTGTGTTGCTTTACTTCTATGTCATTGGTCACTTATCCAAAGCACTGAGAATTATTCATGTTATCTGACAGCCCCATCCTTGCTACATGATTAAGTGCAATACAGATGAAGTTGCTAAAGGTAGTCCCAAGCCTTTCACTTGTGGTGGTCTTTTCGGCAATCGTAGTGTCGTTTCTCTTGGGTGTTTTACAATATCTCTAGGTATTAACAATGATTTATTTGCGAAGCATATGGACACCATATTGGCAATTGAGATAGTTTTTGATAAAGAGTGGCATAAACTTTGGTTAGAATGCGATTTGAATTTAGTTGTTGTTGCTTTCCATAACCTTGAGCGTGTCCCTTGAAGACTTCAAAATAGGTGAGAAAATTGTATTCATCTTACCTCCAAAATGAGATTTCATTGTTCGTATATTTTTAGAGAGAACAATTCTCGCAATGACTTATTGGCTAATTATCTTGTGGAATGTTATCACTCCTTTTATCACAAATAAATTGTTGAGACAAACTCTCTATTTTAAAGTTTTGATGAAAATAAACAAAGGTTAATTAAGAATGTTAATTATGATTCTAAATGTTATGTTAATTTAACTTGTGTTCTTGAGTGGTTTTAATTAAGAGCAGAATCAAGCAAATACAAGAAAAGACAACAACAAGATCATTCTGCATCATAAACAGAGAATGATCTTCAGCTTCACCGAACTATCTATCACAACATGTTGTTCAAAATTTATCTACATCGTTATCAAAGAATCTGCTCTGGAAATCATTCATATCTAACAAGTACATGACAAGGAACAAGTACAAATAATCCAGACTCAAAAAGGATATTTGATCGCAAAGATCAAAGAGTTTAAACATGGACAAAAGTCATGACGGCTTAAGAACTCCAAAATTCAAATGTCAAGAAAACTTGATCAAACTGGGTATATGACAAGACAAGAACAAAAGAAATACAGAACATTCAAAACGGGAACTCCAGAATGATTATTGAAGCTCAAAAACGTTCAAACTGATAAAACAAAGAACGTTAATCATTCTCCGTTTTCTGCACATCAACAGCAGCCTTACATCCTCT
The DNA here is from genome assembly GCF_000331145.2 of Cicer arietinum. Classification (NCBI taxonomy): domain Eukaryota; kingdom Viridiplantae; phylum Streptophyta; class Magnoliopsida; order Fabales; family Fabaceae; genus Cicer; species Cicer arietinum. The sequence continues at coordinate 26,974,034 of NC_021167.2, forward strand.
CTGTTTCAGTCTGCAATTCAACTCAAATCTTCTCCAACCTCCTCTAGCTACAATCAAGACTCAAGACAGATAATGTACCATCCAAGATCAATGAAGAAATGTCAAAGAAAGGACAGAAATGCTTTCAATGCTAAAACATCAAAAGTAAAAAAAAAAGTTTTTAACAAAGCATCATTTTTTTTATAAAAAAAATATTTTTTTAAAAAAAAAAGGACGGCCCCACCAACAGTTATTTCGTACACCTCCAGCCAATAAAAAGAAGGCCATTATCTCAGTTCTAAGCAAGAAATTCAAGTGCCAAGTAATCAACATTATACAATCACACTTAAGCTTGAAATTCTGCAAAACAAATTTAACTACCTATTACAGCGCTTTTTTCACAAGCGCTGTAAAACACATGCGCTTTCATTGAATTTAACTACTTATTACAGCGCTTTTTTCACAAGCGCTGTAAAATACATGCGCTTTCATTGAATTTAACTACTTATTACAGCGCTTTTTTCACAAGCGCTGTAAAATACATGCGCTTTCATTGAATTTAACTACTTATTACAGCGCTTTTTTCACAAGCGCTGTAAAATACATGCGCTTTCATTGAATTTAACTACTTATTACAGCGCTTTTTTCACAAGCGCTGTAAAATACATGCGCTTTCATTGAATTTAACTACTTATTACAGCGCTTTTTTCACAAGCGCTGTAAAATACATGCGCTTTCATTGAATTTAACTACTTATTACAGCGCTTTTTTCACAAGCGCTGTAAAATACATGCGCTTTCATTGAATTTAACTACTTATTACAGCGCTTTTTTCACAAGCGCTGTAAAATACATGCGCTTTCATTGAATTTAACTACTTATTACAGCGCTTTTTTCACAAGCGCTGTAAAATACATGCGCTTTCATTGAATTTAACTACTTATTACAGCGCTTTTTTCACAAGCGCTGTAAAATACATGCGCTTTCATTGAATTTAACTACTTATTACAGCGCTTTTTTCACAAGCGCTGTAAAATACATGCGCTTTCATTGAATTTAACTACTTATTACAGCGCTTTTTTCACAAGCGCTGTAAAATACATGCGCTTTCATTGAATTTAACTACCTATTACAGCGCTTTTTTCACAAGCGCTGTAAAATACATCTTTAAAATAATTATATACGTTGGAAACCCTCATATCCTCTACATCTTTCAAATAATTATATACGTTGGGAACCCTAATATCCTCTACATACTGTGCGGCCATCTACGTTGTCTAAGGTATTTTTTACACATGATATGTTATGTTTTGTTACATATATATTAAATCTACTAAAAATTGTTATATATATATATATATATATATAAAATATCTTTTTTATAAAACTTAAATATATTTCATAATTGTCCTATGGGATTTTATATATTTTAAGAACAATAAATAATTTTTTTATTTTTAATAAAAATAAAAATATATCTATATAAATAACTAAACAATATTTATTCTGTAAAAAAATAATCGATCACCCGACCATTTCTCTTAAAATAAACAACAAGACTTTCGAATTATTCAATAAAAAATAGTTTTTAATCATTTTAAACTTAATCAAAATTAATAATCACAAAACCAAACATAATCAACCACTTTAGTCTATCAAAATATAGAATTTGTTTAGCTTTTATTGAGTTTTTTGTTGCTTTTATTTATTGGAGAAGGTCGTATAAAGTGGTAGAAAGATGATAATATATAATCTCATCTTGCTTTTATTATTAATACTTTATATTTTTTTCAAAAGAATTAAAAAGTAAAATACAAATACATACAAAAAAATGAAGAGACAAATATCCATCAATCCCCTTTATTAATCAAAATAAAATAGAACCAATAATACATAACCCATGTGAAATTTAATCTACTACTATTGTCGTCTTACGTGCCAGGTGGCCTACATGCAACCCTTTACAACATTATCACCACAAACTACAAATCATGAAACTATTTATTTAAACTAATCTTCAATCTTAAAACTAAAAATGACCCAAAGTCTCGAACTAATTTGCATGTCTAGCTATCCACTATCTATAAAATTTATACACCACACAATTTATTTGGATAGTACCCTTTCACCAGTCCCAAACAATTCAATCAATGCTTTGCATGCCACATTTCCTTTATCCTTTTCTCTAAAATTAAGTTCCCACAACCATAATAATAATATCTATACTCAGCAATCTAAATTATAAAAAAAATAATTAACAAAAATAAATATATAATTTAAATTTTAAACTAAATACATTAATATGTAATAACAAATTTTCTTTTATATTGAAGAGAAAACTACTATATATATTTTTTCCAACCGACATTTACTACTTAAATTATGAGAAATAATAACATTATTATATTCAAGATGTGGGGTTAAATAGGTAATATCCAAATGACTACACGAAATCTAGCACTTGTTGGGTGAGAATCCCACTAAAGAGTTAGCAATATCAAAACTGACACGTGTCCCTTGTTGTTGCACATTTCCAATAATAGATAACGACGAAGAAGTTGGCGCAAACGCGAAACAGAAAGTTCCGTCAGAATCAACCGGAATCAAATAATTCTTTGCCGGCAAATCCCAAACCCTATCATTCCCAAAATGAAACGACACCGTTGGAACGCGCACAGATCTCAACGATGATAAATCATAACACGTGTCGAAAATCGCAACACCTTCTGCAGAACGCAAATTCTGAGTCAATCTTTTAAACGCGTCGCGTACTGATTCATAAGCCTGAGATTGGAGCCGAGTCACAGCCGTTCCCGAGTCGATAATTACTCCACCGCCCGTCGACTGATCCGTCTCGAAAATCTCCGGCGGTACGTTCACCATCTCACCGCCGACACTCATTCCGGTGAGTTGGACGTAGTAAAAAGTATCGAGTTTCTGATTTTTTAACATCGGCGCGGTAACTGAGTCACTCGGTCGAGCCGAGTTGAATTCAAGAGTCGATGATTTAGCCGAGTCGCGATCCACTAAACAATACGAAAACGACGACGCTTTGATTTGTGAAGTTAATGAAAGGGCCCCACCCCCTAACCCGAGTAAACCAGCTGCACCAACAAATAAACCCTCGTTATCATGCCCGCACCCGATTGCGACCCGATTAACCGACCCGGATCCAAACGACACCGTTTCGGTTACAAATTCACCCACGGTAAAAGAACCGTCACCGTAAGAAACTTGGTAAAGACATTTACCGTTACGACACGCGCTTATTTCCAACGCTTGACACTGTTGCGCTTCGCACGTTAACGGTCCGTAAGTTGAGGATGTTGTCGGGTCGTAAATCGGGTCGGATTGTTGGTAACAATCGGAGCAAGGTTTACATTGGATCCAATTCACGTCGCTTCCTGTGTCGAGAACCATGTAGTATGGTTTTTCGGGTTGACCCACTCCGAGTCGGGTGAAATACTCGCCGGAGCCTTGACCGGTGCCGGAGGAAACTGGGGTGGATAGGTCTAGTTGTTGGAGCTCCGTTTGGGTCGGGTGAAGATCCGATTTTTTAATGTTGTTGAGAGCGAGTTGGAGTTTTGTGTTGAGTGAGTTGACTCGGGCTGAGTCACGAGCGAGTCGTGAAAAGATGAGATTTTTATAGTCTTTGTGGTGTTCGTTTAAAAGGGTTTCTCTTGGGTGTAAGAGAAGAGTGAAGGGAGATGAAGAATTTGAAATGGGGTTGAATTGGGTTTTTTGTTGTTGGTTATTATAATTAGAAGCTTCTAGAAGATTGTTATTTTTAGGGTTAAAAGAAAGGATTTGATTGGTTTGTTGGATTGATGAAGAGACATCAAGAAGAGAAGTGTGTGATGGAGTGATGAAACGAGAAGAAGTGAGAGATGCAAGGAGAGAGAGTGTTGTGATGCAAAGTAGTGTTAAGGTGGTGAACGATGGGAGAGGTTTTTTTAGAGCCATTTTTTTGGTTGAGTGAGTGAGTGAGTGAGTAAGGAGTTGGGTGCTTGCTTTATTGGTTTGAAAAAAAGAGAGAGAAAAGGTGATTGGATCTCTTGATTTGTTGGTTGGTAGATGAAGGTGTTAAAGTAAGTAAAAAGGAGTATGGTAAATGGTAATGAAGCTAAAGCTAATTTTAGAATTGTCAAAAAGTATAAGATTAGTAGATTGCTTTGTCTATATCTCACTAAAATTTAAAACTTGTGCAACACAATGAGTCACTCGTTCTATAATTATTATCGTTTAAATACATTTACCGATAGACTTTTAATGTTTAATTTAAATTAACTTTAAAGAAATTTTTTTTGGTATTAATTGTTATTTTGGTAATATGTATGAATTACTTAAAGTTAGTAATAATAGTAATTTTATTGTGGAATATTTTTTTTTTTGCCTAAAAAATTGTTTTTCAATTTTTTGAAAGACAAAAATCATTTTACAAGTGTTTGCCAAAAATAAAATTACAATTTTATTGATTGCACAAATTAATTTTTTTAGAAGCCTTATTTTTTTTCATATAAAATTTCTCTATCTATAGTTTATTTAAGGTATTGGTTGAAGATATCTTACCGCATATATAAAAAGATAGATATAAGCTTTTTAACATCATGTATTTTAAAATTTAATATGAAAAAATTATTGAAATTTACTATTAAATTAACTATCTTTTATTTTGTTTCATAACTCATTTATCCCTTGAAATAATCATAAAAAGGTGAGACTAACATTGCCTCTAAAAATTATGGATAATTTACTTAACATCACTAAAAAGTGATCACATAAATAAATGTGTAAGTGGTGATATCCACAAATTTATGTTATGTGTACTCCATTTACAAATTCACTTATTTGAAAAGAATTTGAAATAAGAGGTTAATCAATGAAGTGAAGTAATCCAATGAAATGAAAGCAATCACATGAATAGTGTTAATTGACTCTTAATTATGATAGTGTCATGGTATTCACCAAACATTTCCTTGTGATTTTTTAAGAATGTTATTGGTACGAATTATTTACTTGTTTTTATCAATTTTGTAATGACTAAGCTTAAGAATCTGGTTGGCTACTACAATATCATGATCTTCTTATATTTTTGTGGCCATAAAACTCGAATTCAAAATCTTATTTAAGAAATCTAAGTCTAGTCCACCCAAATTAATGTGGATGTTCCCTATGAAATTAAGGTTACTCCTATAATATCTCAGTGTGAATTCAATTTATTTTGTTAATTTAAAAATTACCAATTTAGAGTTGTGCACAACATTATATTTGATTATCATACAATAGAATTATTTGTTACATCATTAATAGCAAATGTCATTATCCATTCAGATGCTGTCACACTGAAATTGTTCAAGTTTGTTATGTAAATATAAATGCTTTATTAATTTTTCATTCTTTTTATGGTATTAATGTTTTCCCTAGGGAAAAAATAGTTTAATTTGCACCGAAGAAATGGTTGATGAGGAATGTGAAAATAAATTGGTAAGAGTGAGTTAAAATTATAGGTAGCACCATATTTATTACTCTTTCTTGTTCTAAGAAAGAAGGACGCAAAGTAATTTTTACAATTTGGTGTGTTTATTATTATCTACACATTTGAAATTCAATTGAGTGGGCCAGAGTAAAACTTTTTTATGTGACACTTAACCTAAGTTTGGGATCCAGTGAGAATCACATGAATTATTATTATTTTGTAAAAATTATAATTTTTAATTTTTAAAAATCACGATAATTGATCGTGATATTAAACATGCACATAGACGTTTATAGAGTAGCAATACTTCTAATGATCTTAATAATTCTTTGCACTTTAGTTGATAAATAATTAATTTTTGTCTTTGAATATGTGAGGTAATATATATCTCTTTCAATTGTTATCATATGTAATGTTAAATTTTTCGAATTTATCAAAATTACAAATACATTTTTAAATGTTTTTTTTATTTTTAAAAATCAACTTTTTTAATATAAATTTTTTATTTTTGTATCATTAACAAATACCCTAACGACACTTGTTTGTATTACCTTTAACAACAAATGAGGATTAAATTAATTAACAAATGACACATTTAAAGACCAAAATGACTAATAAAATATACACATTACAATATTTTTAACTTTTGACCACACTTATCTTGACAACGGCTAAAAATATGTGGCTAGAAACAAAAATAGACAACACATTTTTAAATGTTGTTTATAACATATATAAAAACATTTTTTTGGTGTCAACATAAAATTGTTGCATATCGTTTTTAAGGTACGGATTAAAAAGTGTGGTCGATTTAAACAATACTATTGTTTGCGAAGATTTTAAAGCAACATATGTGACTTTAGTATAAAAAATAATATGTATACCATAATTAAACCACAAAAAATAACTGTGGGATAAAATTAAAAAATAATGTTGGCTAAACAAATTTTTTTTTTGTTACAACCTAAGTTTTCAAATAATATTTCCCCAGATTACTTGAGTTCCCCAAAAAAACCTTTAATTATTAACCCTACGTGAACCATAACCCGTGAACCAGCCTATCTCTTGCTTGAACCAAAACCCTTCTTCCTCCTTGTTGTTTGACGTTGTCGAACGATGTCTTCCCCACACCAAAATAGTGTCTTTCGCTCTCTCCGGTGTTTTCCTCCTTGTTGCTCAACACTGTCGAACGGCGTCTCTCACCAGTGTTTGCACGACGCCTCACTTGTATATTTAAGTTTGTTTTTGTAACAACTGTCACACATTTATTTTTTTAAAATAAAACATATTGAAGACACAAATTATAACATATATATTTTTTTCTTTATTATATAAGTTAATTTTTAATATATTAAATACTAAAAATATTTATTTTTCAAAATTAAGAGGAGATCATTGACCACACGACCTTGTGAGTGGGTCCGTCCTTGTATATATATTATGTTAGTTTATAATTTAATGGATTAATTGACTAGCGTAAAACACATTTGAGTACTAAAATTGCTAATTAAAAATATATTTGAAAACAAAAATAATTAGCAAAAGATATATTTAAATATATTTTTGATATATCATATCGATTATGATCGATCTATTTAATTCATAACTCATCTAGACTAAATATTAGTTTTATTTATTTAACTTTTAGACCTTGTAGGTTCAACTATTTAAAATGTGGGTTTAAACAGTTTAAATCTATCAATTTGTAGATTGGTCCACGATTATGTAACTATATTTTTTTTAAATAGTAGCTACATTTGTTGTTCCTAGAAAAAACTAAAAAAAAACATTTGTTTTGGTGTTACTGTAATTATTTTGCTTATAACTAATCCATTATAGATGAGAGACGCAATATAATAATCAACAATAATAGTCAATTGGATCCATTTAATACAACTTGTTATCTATCATCCACAGACAAGTCAATTGGATCCATTTAATTATGAATTTATGTATAGAGGGTTAAACTTAGTGAATCAACCAACATATCTAGCTCTATTTATGTATTTTTTTTATAAAAGAATTGTTGAATCTACTAATCTCTACTATAAAATAAATCTTATTGTCTAAGATATCTTATTACTATTAAAATAGTTAGTAGAGTGATCACATAAATGACATAACAATAAATAAAAATATTAATAAAAAATAATAACATGTAATAAATAAATTGTCACCTGAAAGTAGTGATCCAATAGTTTAGATTGAGATATCAAATAAATTATATATAAAAAATTTATAGTTCGATCCTTACGGTTAACATCAAGATTATTAGATATTTTAGTTAGTTAAATTAAATAGTTGTATTAGTTAGTTTATATTAATTAATTATCTATTTAATTAATTATATGTTTATATATTTTTATATATTAATGATTTTTATTATGATAAACAAACGTAAAACATCTTTGAATATGTTTGATTTTATGGTGACAATAATTAATTTTATTTAAAAAGCGAGTTTATATTAATTAATTATCTATTTAATTGATTATATAAATTTATATATTTTTTATATATTAAATTATTTCAATTATCAATATTATAATTTTTTTTTATCTTATTGAAAAGTGTAATAGGGACAAACTCTATGGTAAGTGGTAACATTTAATAAGAGACTAGTGAGTGATAATTTGCTGAATTGGAAAAGTAGGTTAAAATGGATGAATGTAGTTGCTTGACTCTTGGTAGCTCCTTAGAGCAATCCCACACGGATATTCATTGCTCACAATTATTTTGTTTTAGATAAAGGCAAAGTTTTTCTTTTTCTTAATGATAAAGGCAAAGTTACTTTTTGTCATATTTTGTATATTTAGGTAAAATACAATTACAAGTTGTTAAATAATTGAAACCATATAGGAGATTAATCGTTGAATAACTGTTGCATTTTTTTTGGAATATGACAGTGTAATTTTTTAATCTTTAATTTCTTACGATTTAAGAGTATAACTATTTAGAGTATATGATTTTTTTTTTCACAAGGAAAATTTTTCAGAAGAATATGGATAAATATTTATTGTCATATAATTAGTTTACCAAAACTATAAAAAAAAAAAAAAGCACATATTTGACTTTGGGCTTACATCTGAGGATATTGTTTACGTTGCATTTAATCATTTAGTTTATTTTTTTTATGACAAACAATCATTTTGTTTATGAATGATGGCTGCATTGCATATCATAGTCATGTATTTATGTCACGCAACTACAAATGGTCCAAGTCTATTTTCTAGAAAAAGTGAAGACCCCATTTCAAATATAAAGACATTTAGATAAGTTTTGAGAAAGAGACACATATATTGTTTTTACGAAATTCTAAAGAGACCTCACTAAGAGTGGTAAAAGGATCTTTTAACAAGAACCACTCCACTATAAAGTCAATGCTATCTCTAAGGTTCAGAGTAGTTTTGTCGAGTTAGAAGGAAGCATCAATGAGTTAATAGGAAGTGTGATTGAGTTGATAGGAAGCATAGTCGAGTTTATAAGAAACGCGATTAAGTTGATAGTAAGTGTTGCTGAGTTAATAACAAATTGGGTTGAGTATGAGAACTATCATTCAAATATAGATCGAGATAAACACATATTTATGACAGTCCACAACTTCAATCATGAGACATCTAAAGACGAAATGTTCAAGGTAATAAATCGAAATAGTAAGTCGTCTACATGGCGGTCCACGTCCCCCCAAACATGAGACTTATAATGGCAAATAGTTTAAAATATCAAGTCGAGATTTGATTTGCATTACTTAGTCATCTTGAGCTCTAAACATATTTTTGAGGTATTATCTATTTTTAATTCATGAGTTTTTATGTGGTTGGTTTGTTTTTCCTTATATACAAGTATAAAAAATGTAAGCTTGATGAGTGAAGTTTATTTTCCTCGACAATAATTTGTATTTAGGGGAAATTATTTTCCTCAACCATGAGTTTTAGTAGGAATTTGTTTTTGTTAGACCATGATGTTATGTGGGAGTTTGACTTTGCTCGATTACAATGTTTCAACGACAATTTGATTTTGCTTGACCTCAATATTTTAGTGAGAGTCAGTGGGAGTCATTGATTTCGCTAACCACAATCTTGCAGTAGAAGACATTAGATATGCTTACCACAATCTTTTAGTGGGTTACAACGCTCTTAACCTTGTGGTAATGGGTTTGAGCCTCACATTAAATGTCAGATGTTTTTACAAAATTTAGAAGTGATTGTGTGTCGTAATCAAGGTCTTGGTGTTTAAGGAGTAGTAAGTAATTTGACAGAGTATTTTATTGCTCATATGTATCACTTGGTGCAATAAAGAAGTTAAATCTATGTAGTTCTCTCTCTCTTCCAACTCTGGTGGTTGGTCTATTTATAGAGATGTGAAGTTAACCTTTTTTTCCCTGTATTGTGGAAGGATCTTTAAATTAGGAAACCATCAACTACACAATGAATGCCACCTCTGAAGTTTGGAGTAATTTGCAGAGTTAACAGAAAGTGTGGTCGAGTTGATTGTAAGCGTGACTAAGTAAATAGAAAGTGTAGTTGAGTTAATAGTAAATGAGACAGAGTTAATAAAAAGTGTGATCGAGTTAATAATAAAGTGGGCCGAAGAAGACCGGCCTAAATATTTTGGAAGTTTTGTTTTAATCTTAAATTTTGAACTTCTTATACTTAAAAAAAAAAAACTCAAACCATTTTGGAGGCCTTGATGCAAATATTTTAAACCCTAAACTCTTTAAAAAAATTAGACCATGTATTATTGATCTTGTTGCACACTCAAAATGACGGATCCTAAGATCGAATATAAAAATTATAATCCAAATATGTTGATAGATAAATATTTATAATAGTCCATATATACTTGAACCATTTTAAAGTTTAATTTCAATACACATATTATATCTAATTTTCGTATTACAAACCCCCAAGCTTTAACTACTAATGCCAAATTTAGAATCTCTCTTTCAATTATGCCTGTAATAATTTCAACATATTATTAGAAGAGTCTAATATGGTCTATTGGGCCTCTTACTCATTAGAGAAGTATATGTAGTCACATAACCATGTTGAGTTCAAGCTCAAAATAAAAATTAAAAAGAAAAGAAGAAAAGACTTGAGGGTAGTGTTGAAAAAAGAATATCTACATTAGGTTAAGGCCCATTTATTTAAGAATTTCAAATAATTATTTTTTATGTTTTATTTTTATTTGTAAGTTTTTCAAAAATCATTTAAAAAATGATTTTTATGCTAAAAACAAAATAGCTATTTTAATTAAATTTTGAAAAAAATAATAATTTTTGATGAAGATAGAGAAATACAAAATCCTTTTCAAACGTTGTGCTCTTAAACTATCTTACTCTAACCTATTTTATTTAATAACTATTATTAGTGGAGATATCTCACTTAAAAAATAAGTAAAGATAAAAATATCTCTATTTATAATTATAAAATATAAAAATCACTTTTTAGTGTTTAATAAGTAATGTATATCCCATATGTTAAATTGAAAAATGTTGTGTTTAATAAACAAGGTGATGTGAAAGTTCAATTAACAATATACACATATATAAACACTCTTCCAATTAGAACAAAAATATTAAATTTCAACAAGTCTTAATAGTCTTTAATGCTACAAACTTGAACATTTACAATATTATTCATATTTTACTTTAATTTGGCATTATATGTGGCACCTAGTGTTTAAATTCATTTATTGCTGGCTGTTATCTTATACCATTAACCCTTTTAGGATTAAACATTCTTGTTTTTACTAAATTGGTGCTTTATTGACTCTGAATTCAGCTTGTGTACAAAATCAATCATTTTAAATTCTTAATCTAACACATCAAAAGACTATATACATGTACTAATTATTGTAGAAATAAAAGGTTTGTTTCATTAAAAACACATAATTATGATAGTATAAGATGTTAATTCTAAAATAATTGGAAGCAAATTATGTCGTGTATAAATACTAACTAGCACTATATAAATTCCTTGTCCCAAATTTTTTATACAACTAGTATTAACTATGGACAATGTGTAAATAATCTACTAAAAATTCATTATATAGCAACTTGATTTAGCGATCGATTTAGAGGCCAAAAATATCAAATCGGTCACTATTCGCTAACATCAGTGAAATGTGATTTAATTTCGCTTCGCAAATCAGTCTCTAAACCAATCACAAACTCTTTTAGCGACCAATTTAGAAGCTAATTTAGCAATTGATTTCAAAAATCGTTTGCTAAAGAGACCAAAATATTGCGATCACTAAATTGGTCGTTATATGTCGAATTTTTAGTAGATACATGTTTGAATTGACATAATCACGATAAGCCACCATAATTCTGGCAAAAGCTACACTTTGAAGCTTTACAAAATCACGGTGCCGCTGTGATTTGGCCAAACTGATCGTGAGTCAAAACATGCACTTAAATTTTCATTAAAAAAAAAACTATTATTAGACAAAAGCTTCTTATCAAAATAACAAACTCCCTATAGACTATAGTTAATACCACATAATAGTCATCACAATCAATCAATTAAAATCATTTGAACGAAGATCGAATAGTTCATATTTCAAATGATTATGTAAATCCAACTTACATACCGAACATTAACTATGAACCGTTTGATCTTCATCCAACGATTATGACTGACTGACTGTGGTGAATTAATGCGAAGTATTAAGATTTTGAGACAATTTAAATGGTCTCTTTCTCTATTGATGACACTCAAAAATAATATTCAACAACCACCATCAGCTGGTTCAATTGAACTTAAAAGACCATTTCCTCTCAATTGCATGCAATGGTCTTCAGCATCAACTTGAGCACAAATGATTACAACTGCTAATCCATTATAATGTGCCTCTTGCATGATGTTAACTGCATTATCAACCGTCATTCCTGGTATCACCTTCATCAAAACTTGCACTACATATTCCCTTTTATTATAGTTGTCATTGTGCAACATTACTCTGTATGGTGGAGATGTTTTTTTTGATTTCCTGATACAAAAAAAATACGAAATCAAAGGCTTTTTTTTTGTCTGTAAAAGAAATGCTAAATACCACTATAAAAACATATACACAATTGTGAGGTTTCGGATTTGAATATAAGACATGTCTAACCTAAATATATCGGCATATGCTAGTTGAGTTAAAATTTAAAAACAATATGTAATTAAATGTTTTGAAAATGAAATAAAGACTAATTTTATATAAATATATGAAAATTTGTCATGTTAGTTCGACATAATATATGAAGTCTCTCAATTTGGTTCCTATAGTGTATGAAAATCTATCACGTTAGCATGTAATAAATAGTTGGGACTAAATTGATTGATTTTAAATATATTTGAAATTACATTTTTTACCATTGTTATCCTCCCAACCAAATTAATTTTCTCCATAATCAAGAGCCATAATTTAAATTAATGAAGGTGTCGAGTCTCTTATCACTTAGACTAACCGGTACACTTAGACCAACTAATACACTTAACTTTATGATTAGAAATGTACTATCTTCAAGTCATACTCATTGATTAAATCATGAGAATTAGGAAATCTAATTGTGGTATTAAATTTGTTGATAATTTGAATTGTGGTGTTAAAATTGAATTGTCACGAGTATTAATTTATGTTTTTGTTATAATATTTATTAATTATTACATATTAGTTAGAGGTATATTAGTAAAAAAATAATTAATGCAGTTGAAAAAATTGAAATAGTTATATTTCAATTTACTCTAACAATAGTGCCATTTAGTCTAAAAAAATGTTATTTTTTCCCCTAAAAGTTATATTTTTTCTTAAAATTTACTATTGCCTACGAATCACCATTTTTCCGGCTAAAAGTCACTATTTTATAGATCAAAATTCTAGTTTGAGACTTAAACTACAACAAATGTGAAGAAAAAAAAATCAAAAGTTTAACTTTAAAATAAACATAAAATCAAACTTATTTTTTTATTTAAAAAAAAAAATGTTAGTTGTTTTTTGCCTAATGAAGAAGATGATTGGTTGTTGACTTGGGAAATTGGTTTCACTAGGATTAATGACATGGATACTTTTATTACCATTGGATCAAATTAGTAAATTGTGTGGCTAAGATTCAATGTTTTGTGTTTCTTTAGAAATCACGTGACATGCACATGTCTTTTTACTTCTTTTTTCCAGACACATACCTTTTCAACTTAACCTAATTAGACGATGAAGATGGCTTCATGACTATTCGGTTTGGGCCGGATTAAGATTTTGGGCCCAAATCTACTCATTGTTGAACCCTAATTTCAACTCATGATCAATCTAATCAAATAATTAAATTTATTTATTTATTTTTAACAAAAATAAAATTACCTTAAATCAAATTCAGATTCTCGACCAGGTGATGATGTTGTCTCTTTGGTTGGTCTCTCCAACAAACCACCACCTTTTCTAGATCCAGTAGCTGCCACCACTGCCACCACAACACTCCTATCTTTGCAATATTTAAAAGAAAAACATTTTTCCCCTGAAATTACAATAACAATTAAAATTTGAATCTTCCATAAAAAAAATTAAAAAAAATATATCATAAATATATAAACAACAATTGCATCTTGTTGATTTCATGAATTTAAACAAATTGAAAAAATGTAAAAAAATTAATTAGTAATAATAATATATGTGTTAAAATATATATATACCTGGAGTAGTTGAATTGAGTAGTTGGTTGTGTGAAAGAGAAAGTGGTTTAATGCGTATTGAAGCTTCCATGGCTATACTATATGTGTGGCGGTGGCACTTGGCAATAATAATAGCAAAGTGTTTCAAGTGAGACTAAAATAATGTAATGTTATGTTGTTTTTAATATTAATGTTTTGTCGTTGATTTTTTTTGGGTGACATTTTGTAAGGTGTGGATTCAATTTGAGTTCTTTGTTAGTACGGTGACACGTCATGGACATATTTATTTTTTGTGGTTCAGATTTCAGATAAGGTGCATTTTATTCCTAAAATTGTAGAGGAACCAACAAATCGTACCTATAACATTTTTGTACAAAAATATTTTTTGAAAATAAAATTTATTGATAATTAATATCCATCGTTGGTCCTTGTTTTGGGCCACTTTGAAATATACCATCTTTGATTAAAGTTCACAATTTACAAGACTTCGTTTATTTTGATATTTGTTCATCGATTTCTAAATATACTATCGAAAATTAAATTTAATTTCGATAAAAAATTGAAAAAATAATAATTACTCACAAAACTCCAAATTTTATTTTATTTTTCATTTTTTTTTTCCGATAATGAAATGTGTTTTATTCTTTTTCGAATATTTTTTCTTTTGCCAAATTTTAAAACTCCAAAACTGAAAATTTGTATATATAAATTTCTTTCAAATTAAATTTTTAAAAATAACCAAGAAATGTAATTGTTTATATGAAACTTTCTTTTTCAAAAATGATATAGAAATACATATATGAAAAGTGAAGAAAAAAAATCAACCATTACAATATTTATATATACATGTTCCTAATCAAGTGTTCTTAGGAACATTTACATACATAAAACTACCGTCTCCTTGATTTCATACATACATATAGTTACACCAACTTCATCACAAAAAATAAAAAGATTGTTTCAATCTTTTGTTCATAACTTCATGTAGCTTAGGCTGGTTCTATAAACAATGTGTCCTGCCATTTATTTATTAGTCAAATTATAAGAATTGAAATAAGTAAATAATAAAAATTAATCTTGTAAAATAAAAGTAATGAAAAATTAACACACATGCAACTCAATATTCAAAAGAGAACTTTAAATAAAAACTATAATGTTAAATAGTATTTGGATATTATTATACTCACCCCAGGGAAAACTGCTCCAACAAAGAAAAGTTCTCTTTCACTTGGAGACAAGATTATGGATTGATAATTTAGATCAATTTTTGCACACTGCATAGAGACATCTTACATTAGAATGATTCTTACATATTCAAAGAAAAATGCACCATCAATTATTATGCTAAATATATCAATTCAAAGGTATGCAAGCAATTTAGTTTACACTATAATTTATACAAATAAAATCAAAAAGGGTTAGAGAAATGCACGTCAATATGTGATGTAAATCATGTATATATATATTTGTAAGAATTTAATTTATATTTGTAAGAATTTAATTTGTATGTATGGTAAATTTAAAAATATTTTGTTAAAAATGAATCAACCATGAATTTTCAAGTTTGAACTTTCTCTAAAATAATCATTAGTCAAAGTTTACTTATCTATTAACTGAACTTTAAAGTATTAAGTTTCCTTTCTTTTGAACATCAGATATTAAGACTAATATTTTTACAAAAATATTCAATAATATATTATCGTATAATTTAATGAGAGAAATAAATCATATTTCTTTCAACTTATTAAATAAGAAGACAACATAAATACATTGGACATCAAAATTAAACCTTAGTGGGACTCACCAAATTTTTGTTTTTCAAGTGATTATACAAATCAACATTGCTGTACTTAATCACATTGAAGAGAACATAATCTATGGGTTGAGAAAATCTGCAATTAAACATTATTAGAATATGTAAGTAGTTATAATATAGTAAAATTAATTTAAATAGGCATCATTGTGCTTATAAATAAATAAAATTTTTACTTCTTGGTATGGTTGACAGCCTTTTGAGGTACAAAGTGACTAATCTCCAACCTACTTGTCCAGCGAAAAGTAAGCCTATAAATGCAACAAAAGTTAAACAATTTTGAGTTTAATTTACAAATAAATGTTTTTATAAGTAAATTTAAAAATTATAAAGAAAAAAATATTAAGCTGAAAAACTTATCTTAAACTCATGTGGAAAATTATCATTTAGAATACTCATATTTTCTTAGCAAATATTTGTTGAAAGGTTCATCTAAACATTTTAGGCATCATGGATTCATGGTTACATTAATTGAAACTAATTTTTATCAAGTAAAGTCTTGAGATTAAATTTATTTTTTTTGGAAAGTGTATAATTATATAAAAAAATACTTCTTCATTATACTTGTTTTAGATTCTCACCAATGTGAATGATCATTTAATCAAACGTCGATTGTTAGATTAATTCAACATCTGAGATATGATAGTTTTGAGTAATCAATGCAACAGTAAAAAATTCAAAGTTTTTATTTATATTGTTTATGGTAACAAAAATCTAATTCAAACAAGACATAAATCTTGTGCAACAATTGTGCAGATGAATTTAGGTAACAAAATGAGTTATATATGAGCTTAAATTTCTATATTAATAACTATTAATTAAAATGAAATTAATAAGTAATTATTAGACATGTTGATTTGAGAAATGTAACACTAAATCTTTATTAATTAAATATTTTTGGATTATAGAATAAAGGATTCACTTACGTGATAGGTGTTGTTGCTTTTCTGAAGGCCTGTTTCATATGGAAATAAACAAGGAAAAATTTAAGCTAATACATTTTGATGTCAATATTTTAATAAAAATTGTTATAGTGTTGAATGGTTAAATAAACTAGATATTCTAGGTCAAAAAAGATTATATCATACCTTTGCTTTAATGATGGTTAAGCGACTAGAAGAAAATTTTCCAACTATAGATCCCTAAATACACAAGAGAAATTATTTTGTCACCTTCAAAACTAAAACTATAAATTTAAGATAGTAAAATATTTACCCAAGTAATACTAAAGAAATGAATAAAAACATAAACACTATGAAAAATCAAGCTAGTATTGTGTATATATCAAATATATACACATTAGATATTTAGTCACAAACATAATCACTTTGAAAAAAAAAATGTGTAACAACAATTTTAACATGACATGTAATTAATGTTTAATATTTAAAAAAATCATATTTTGATTTTTGTAAGTTAAGATTGAAATACAAAGTTAACATCATAGAAAGTCTATCATGTTTTGATTTTTGTAAGTTAAGATTGAAATACAAAGTTAACATCATAGAAAGTCTATCATGTTTTGATTTTTGTAAGTTAAGATTAAAATACAAAGTTAACATTCTCATGATTCATATATCAACAACTTCTAAAATGAAGAGAATTTAAATCCACGTAAAATATACATGGGTTTTCTTTTAAATAATGGACATAGTCTAGTTTACCTCCCATGAATGCACATAATCTTGAAAATCATTAAAAGTCGGGGCGTACAAATTCGGTCTCGGGTATGTTGGAGTCAAGTTCGTCGTAGGACGGATCCAAGCACTTGCTCCATAAGCTGAACAATCAAAGGGAGCCATATTATTCCTAAAATATTGATACCCTTGAAAATTTTGTCCCATAGGTTGCCTTGAAAAGTTTTCCATTGACCCTCTAACAAATTGAGCAGAAAACATTGGATATTGACTTATTGATGAGTTTTGTTGAAGTTGCATACTTGAGTTTCCCATTGCATTTAAAAAAGTAAAATTCTCATTAGAAACTCTGGTTGAGAACTCAGGAGAATCCCATATTGATGTGTTCTTCGTGTCACGCAGATTATACCATGTCTGTTGTTGAGGTGCTAATGAAGTAGATTGTGAAGTGTTTTCTTTAAGGATTGGATTTAGTACACTCTTGTTCATTGTTAGATCATGAATTAGTCTCGTCGAAGATCCTTCGACGAGATTCGACGTTGAAGCTTGTACGTCTTTAGGTAAACTTGGAGTCAATTCATCATTGGAAGTTTGATTGTTTGAATTATTGTTTGAAGCACAATTCCAAGCTTCTTCAAACTCAATTTCAACCTCTTGTAGATCTTCCTTAGAAATCTGTTTTTCTTCTCGATCTTGTCCAAAAGAAGGGTTGATACCCTCAAATGAATTTTGATCAAGTTCAAAAAGGTTTGTTAGATCATCATCTTCTTCCAATGATGTAAATGTTTTCGATCTTTTATTAGATGTAAAAAGATCTCTATCGTCACGAAGTTCAGCTATTATTTCGTCGTATAGATTTATTTGGAAGGGAGTGCTAGTGGATGCAACGTTCTCTTCATTTGTGAATTTTGGTAAAATCAAACTTTGAGACTCGAGAGGTTGTGATGTGTTTACAGTCTCCTGAACAACAATATATTATATAAAAATTATAATTAATAGTAGAAAAGAAAAAGTTAGGTGATTCAAATATTTATAAAAAAAAAATTATAAATTTAAAAGAGATACATTACATTTACATGTGTTGCAACATTGGAAGCTATATTTATTTTTTCTCCAATTGTCACCTCAGATGGTATGGAGGATAACTGTTCTTCTGAAAATATTAATCAAATAGAATGAAGAATAAGAAAATGCTTTATAGAATTTTTATTATAATTGAATTAAAAAAATTTATAAGATGAGATTACTTTTCACTTATATAATACTAATTAATAAATAATAACTCATAAAGATCAATGAATATAGCTTTATGCATTGACAACAAAATCTTGTGACACAAGACATTACTAGTTAATAAACTATTCTCCAATATTAATGTCATACATATTTTTTATAATATGAAGAGAAATAAATTACCTTGTAGATTTCTAGAGAGCATTTTGAAATCAGGGGGTGCATTAATTGATTCTACACTTGTTGTTTTAGGAATTTCCATTATTCTTTTTTCTTTAAGTGCATTATGTGCTTCTTTAAAGTTTTTTGACAATAAAATTGTCAATTGGCCAGTGCTGTAACTTGAGATAGGAGCATTTGACAATGTTAATACATTATTGCCCTACAAGACAAGGAAAATAAAATCATTGAACATACTCACCAAACATAGTAAAATTATATGTTCTGTTTCATTCTCACATTTACATTAAATTATATCTTAATCTTAAGTTTATAGGGTACTAAGCCATAAATAAGATATCAATTCAACAAAGATGATATATATACGAGAGAATAATAATTCTTACCAAATTAAATATGGCTCCAAAAATTGGAACTGGATTAGGAGTTATCACTGATAGGGAAACAGCTAGCTGTATATAACAACATGAACATAATCAATATGACTAATAAAAAGATAAATAAACCATACTTTTATTTTTTGAAAGTGTAGGAGTTGGACAATTTAGTTTTTAAAATTAAAGAAATTTTGAAATGACTTAATGAAATTAAATTTTTTATTAGTCCGATCAATTTAGTCTTTATAATATGTGATCAAGAATTTTCAATTTCATAAGTAAATTTTAGAATTATGTTAATTTCGAAAACTAAATTGTTTAACCTCAACAATTTCAATGAATAAATTGACAATTTACTTCAAAGAAGTTGTGTATGATCTTCTCCGGCAGTTGCATTGATGTAGCAACGACAGAGTCGTTGAATTTAAGTATAAACTAAAATTACCATATCTTATACCTAAATTCAACGGTTCTGCAACTACTACATTACATACAGACGCAATAGAGGATTCAAATCGAAGTTGTTATAGTATATTACCGGGACACACTTTTGGGCCACCTCAAGAAAATCAGCTTGACAAGCTTGTAATCTTTGTCCAATAACTTGTGCTTTTTGAATCATTGGGACACAAACTGCCATTCTCTTAGGAACAGGGTCACCTGGAACTACTAGAATACAATGTCTTTCTGAATTGTAGTATTCTCTCTCTGTCATTGTATCTGATGGCTTTGGATACATCTAATTAAATAAACCAATGTTCAAATTGTTAATTAATTATTTCAATTTTTTCTATGATCACATATATAAACAAATCTTAGTTCTCTACAATTGCGAGAGTACATAATTTCACACAGTAGTTCATTTCAACCATTGATTTTAAATCAGACGTTCATATCATAAAGTCAATTTTAATATGTCAAACGATCTCAGTCGTCGATCTAAATCAAACACTTGAGAGCTGTAACTGTGTCACACTGTTACAACAAAGAATCTGATAT